>NW_010163093.1:61100-63693 GCF_000695765.1 Mesitornis unicolor
GTGATCTGAAAAATTGTAAGTCACTCTGCCTTGAACTTTAATTACAGTCAATCAAATCTCAGCTTCTGAGTGCATATCTCATTTGAAGCAATGAGATTATCATGGGAATTCTGCAGGCACATGGATTGTAAATTTAGGGGTAATTATGTTTTTATTATTAGGTTCTGTTCCCAATACACAGCATTTCTGTAGAGATCTGAGAAGGGTGCACTTTTTTTCTCTTCATGTCGACTTCCAGGGGACAGTTTCTAGGTTGTTTGTTGTTATTACTGAGATTTCTATAATTTTGCAATTTTAGACCTCTTAGGTATCTATGACAATAAATATAAGAAAAAAATCTTTGTGTATGTATACACTGCAAACCTTGTCCCTTGTCCTGTCATATGCATGTTTTATTTCTTTAGGGTCATAAAGTTATAGCTACTATTACCAGAGAAAAAGATAAATATTGCAACATTGGCAATAGAAAAAGTTGATTATATCTCATTTGCTAAGTGGATATGCCTATTTAAAGGATATTAATATTTTGATAGAAGATCTTGCATGGTATTAATCAAACAAAATGCTTTTGTCTTTGCCTTGTGCACACTAAAATGAAATAGCTACATAATAGACTCTCTATCTCTCACTGATATGCAGCACATTCAGAGTAGATTAAAGACTCCTTTTCCTGGGAGACTATCTATTGTTCAGGAAAATCACATGTAATTGTTAAAAAAATACTAAAGGTTTATGGAGCATAAAATAATAATAATAAAATCAATACTATAAAAATGTTCAGATATGGTAGAGAGACATTAGTCCTAACAGCTGTAGAAAATGTTGTTATAGAATCAGCTAGAACACTTAAAGGTTATGGACTATTGTTCTATTTCCCTGCTTAATAAGGCTTTACCTCAATGGCATATGAGTATGATTTAATTTTCAGACACATCTTTCTGTTGTGAGACAAAATTCACTGTACCACTAGACAAAAAGCAAATGCAAAATTCAAAAGACATCAGTGAACTGAGTCAACAAGTTAAAATTAGAAGAATCAAGGGGTATGTTTACCCACTTCTACATGAGTTTTATGCCAATGTCACCCTTTGTGTACCAAAGTAAACTTAGTCTAATGTATGTCAGTTATGAGAAAAATATGACCAAGGCAACCCCCTTATAAAATTAAACATTGATTCATTCATACAGTCTACTTCTTTTAACCAGAAACAAAACACTGTTTCTAGTTAAGAAGTCTCTTGATAATTTATATACCATTTGTTGGTCAATTTCTTACGAAGATAGTGAGCATAGCTCTCTATGCTCTTGCAGGGACATCCACCAGCAATCCCTTTATTTTAGCTATCACTTTCTAGTGAATCGTATTTTTAAGAATAAATGTGCATTGGAGCAGAAAATTGTACCTCACTTCCTTTCTGGAAAAACATTCAGGTTGGTGATTGGTACCTGCATCTTGTTAGCAAGAAGAGTAGGTTCAGTGTCTCAACAGAGAGAGTCGAGAATTGAACACAACCACTTTACATGCCCGGTGACTGTTACTCATTTGGCATAGGGATAAAAGCACCATAACACCCTATATTTTTATAAAGGGCATGTTTATGTTTATGCATTAAAAATCAATTGAATTATTTTAGGAGTTAATCCTTTAAAACACCAAGCTCTCCATGCAAAAAAAACCTACCACCAATGACAACAAGCAACCAGCATCACCTCTCCTCTTGCCTCCAGACCAATACTGATCAGCCCCAAATTTGCTGCAATGGTGTTAGTAGAGAGATTTCAACTAACATGCCCAGTCTACCCTTGCTTAATCACTGGGATCACTTGCAAGTTTCCTTGAGTTCACCATGACTTCAAAATTATTTTTGATATCTGTCTGACCAGAAGACAAGCCTAGTTGTAGAATAGAAATATATTTTCTTCAGTGATTTCTCCTCTTCCTGAATGTATGTTGTAGATCAAGCAGGTCCTTCAGATATGAATGTGATATTAGTGTCTCATAGCAAATTCAGTATGTACAGAAATGTTCATGGTTATTGAACTCTGACTGTTTACTGAGGATATGTGTAGCAACAGCATTGCAGCCCAAACATGGCACACCTAAAACAATTCTGAGATGTAGTTTGGTGGTTCAGGGATACCTATATACTCGTAAAGTCATCAAAGCTATAGAAACTCACAGACTTCAGACTACTTCCCCATATACTAACTGTATAGCTGAGTTCCACGATCAGTAATGAGTAGCATGATATCAAGCAAAGAATCCATGATGGATGTTTAACTCATCTTTATTCAATCACTTTGGTTATAGTATTTGTTACTTGAAAATTATTTGGGTAGAGAAAGGAAGAGGTAATCAGGAGCACATAAGAAATACTACCTCACCTTTTTTTTCCTGTTTTCAGCTTTCTACTGTCATCTTTTCTCATTTTCCTTCCACTTCCTTCTTGTTGTTGAATAGATGCAAAACCGTCCTTTCTGGATAATGGATTTGAGTATCAAAAGCAAATGTTTAGTGTTTAGCAAGAAAGCACCAAATGACCAACTTTTGCAGGAAGAAAGAGGGACACAAATAGAAGCAGCTGAACAGGGA
>NW_010163093.1:63709-67457 GCF_000695765.1 Mesitornis unicolor
GAGCCATTTCACCTAATTTTAGATGTTTATGTTGTAGACAGCTGTACATAAGATTATCGTTTTAGGTTTCCTTTATTTTCATAAAAAAATCTGTGTCAATCTGACTTCTAATAGTCACTCATTTTATACCTTAGTTTAGAAGTGGTAGTCCTCTATGAACTAAGAAAAGAGCTTTAAGGGACTAACATAGATATCTCCCAATATAATTGTGTTTTCCTCCTGCCTTTTCCAAACTCAGAACAAAAAGCTCACAAATCCTGTGGAATCACAGAATCACAGAATATTAGGAGTTGGAAGGGACCTCAAAAGATCATCCAATCCAACCCCCTGCCAGAGCAGAATCACCTAGACTAGGTCACACAGGAGCGCGTCCAGGCGGGTTTTGAATGTCTGCAGAGAAGGAGACTCCACAACTCTTTCCCTTTAAAAGCATCTGCCACTTGTGTTGTTTCATGAAACCAACAGAACTGGCCTCAGTCCTGACAAAAAGGAGTAGCCAGTAGTTCCCACACAGAGCTGCTCTCACTTCAGCAAAAGTGCTGCTCCAGTGACCGATGTGGTAACGTCCTGGGTGGCAAGGAACATTATGCACTAAAGAGCAGCATCTTCCTTAAGGGTACATTAAAGGGATTATTGCAGGAACTAGGAAAACCAAGTACCAAGAAAGTGTCCATGTCATTCAGACACTAGTTTGTCACAGCTTGTCCTCCTGGCTGCATAGTGTTTAATGCGTAGCACAGTCATACAGGGGTGTAAGTATGCTTTTCACACATTTTTATGTTTGTCATATTTATACACATTTAACTTCATGTTGGGCATGATCACTTAACACATTAGCTGATTTAATATTCCCCAGCACTTGTTGGAAACCTAATGTTTGTGCCATTACAGTATTTGAAGAAGAGAAGCTGGTTTTCCTCCTTTACAAATTAGGTTTTTTTCTTCTGTATTATTAGCACAGTGATTCCTTCATCAAGATTTACTGCCTTCATGTTAATGGGCTCTCTAAAATAACAGTTGTTCTTTATCATCATTGGACAGTTTTACACATAAGATATTATGAAGGTAATCATCAGTTTCTGAGGCTTTTTATGTGCTTACTTCTTTTTAATAGCTCCGCTTATAATTAGGATGATCTTAATATTTACAATGAGAAGTTGTTCCAGGTCTGGAATTGAAGGCAAAACTTTTAATATTTTTCAAAATCTAAAATATTATTTTCTGTTGTACTGCAGACTATATTAGTAATAGAAAAGTTTTAGTCTCTCTAATTTTGGAATAGAGATTTTGAAAAAAAAATAAAACCAAAACCAAATATAATAATAAAAAACAACCTACTTGTCTAACAGACTGGAAATATAAGGGAAATATATAGCCTGCATGGAAGCCTTTTTCCTTGGACTTGATTTGTTCATATGACCACATTTTTGTTTTCACAGGGCTCTCATCAGAGCCTAAATGTGTCATAGGAAAAAGATTAATTGGAAACTATACATTGTATCCTGGACTGAAAGTGTCATCTCAAAGCAGGCTCAATAAGTGTATTTTTAAACAATATTTCTCTACAGGCCCTGACTTTAATTTTAAGGAAATCGAGTGCCTCACTATACTGTGAATATTTTCTACAGTAGTGCATATTACATCTACTCTTTCATTTTCTTCTTTCAAAGGGAACACAGTTATAAACCAGTGGCAATAAATTTTATTGAGGCAGTCTAAACTCTTTCACTTCAGCCCATGACTTCTTAACCACTAAGATTCATGAGAACAAAAACTACTCACAAAGTTATTTTTAACCTTAAGTTAAGGTCCTTAATTAAAGTGTGGAAAAAGTCTTGTTAAAATTAAAAATTGTGTGAAGTTGTGCATGTAACATATCATATAACAGAAGCATTTAGGATAGTGAGATAAAATGCTTAACAGCAATGGGTAAACTTTATGAAGTGCATAGTCACTCTTTTCATTGGAAATGGTACAAGCCAAACATGCTACAAACGTGCTTAAAATTAGATACTTACCTTATTATCTTGTTGCATAAATGCTTCTTCATGTTTCCTGTAACCCTTTCCACTCTTGAGATTTAGTTCAGTGTACAGATTGGTTGTTCAAAAGAATATCTGTGAGTAGAAAAGCAGGTTATGTTCTTTAGCACTAGTTCCCTCATTTCTAATAACTGCACTCCTCAAAGCAAAGGAAAAGGGCACTATGGTTTATATCCTGTATATGGGCAAACACTCTTAAAGTAAATAAAGCCTCCACTGATGACAGATAGCCCCTTTTCTGACTATGACAGATAGCCATTCAGTGAATTTTCTATATATCCACTGCACAAATTCTATTTCGTCAGCCTGATAAGGAAAAGTGATAGCAGATAGAAATCTGTGTCAACACAAAGTAAATTAAAAATAGGAGTCTTTCATCTGATAGTATCTTTTCATATAATGTAATTTCTTTAGCTAATGTTCTGTGTTTTACTTTAAAAGGTTATAGAAAAAGTGTGGCTGATGGATTATAAAGGAAATAGGCAAAGCTGCACAGAAGGGCATAACATCAAGTGTAACAAAAAGTGGTTGTTCTAGGATGCATTATAAACCTTTGTTTTTGTCACTTTATAAAAGCCATACATTCCTTCTTGCTTCACAAAAAGCTAGATATTAAGAAAATAAAATACATTCAGATTTTTGAGGTTTGATATTGCCTATTTGCTGTGAAATACGATGGCCAAATTAAAATAATATTTGCATACTCCATGTTTTTCAAACTTAATTTCATGCTTGTTTTAGATGTAATTTGATTCACTCCATGTACTTTAATATTCAAGGAATCCAGGAGAGCAAAATTCAATCTAAAATTCCTATAAACACAGGTGGGAAATATTTATCTAATTCTCTGTGGTTTGTATTGAAAATTTACTCAAAACCTCTTAACAATGAGGCTTTGGTAGAATACTGATTCTTTCCAAAATATTTTCAGGGACATCTGGTACTTCACAAAAAAAAATGGGCTACTGAATATTTCAAAGGAGACAGAAACTCATCAGTTTGTCACAAACAGTAATGCCCATCACTGTTTATCAGCAATTGCTTTCAAAAGATGTTTAAAGAAAGCAATATACATAATACACATGCTATTCGTAAAATCAAGTGTTCTAAGATAATCACCATTGTCTTTAACCTTTAATCAACTGACAAAATATGATTATAAATACACATTCTCTCTGAGAATAGAAAAGGCAACGTAAGTAAACAGCACACTAGAATACATCAAAATTACTTTTAAAAATAGATTCCATTATAATAATTTGGTGATAAACAACTAGTTCAGCCATCATTTTTAGGCTATTATTTTTTGCTGAATGAAACCAATCACAAAGAGCCAGACTGCACACTTACTTGCAAAAGCTAGTAACCATAATTTATAAAATAAGTGTTAATGAAAGGAGAGGAATTCAGCAGTGCAACTCACTGCTTCATGATGGGATTTATTTTTTTTTTACACAGCAGGATGTATTTAAAGCCATTAGTGGGCCATCTATTGTGCATTTAGTGGTGTTGAAAAATATGAGACTGATAATTCTGAAAAGGTCTTTCTTTTACATAGTGTTAAGATTGATCTACAATACTTTGTTCATAAGTAGTTTGAGAGTAGTTTGAGAGTAATGAAAGGGATTTCAAGGGCTTGGGACAACTGGTTAAGGGACAAGTAAGTGTGTTACTTGAACACAAGTAGTGTTCTCCTCTATCCCACC
>NW_010163094.1:0-18350 GCF_000695765.1 Mesitornis unicolor
CAGGGCTTGGGGGGTTCTCCCGGCCTAGAGCGAGGGCGGGCTCCTTGGTCCTCCACTGCTTTGCCGGGGGGTGCTCAGTGCCTTTGCCCTTGCCGCGGGGGGCTCGGCAGCAAGCCGGGGTGAGATAGCATCTCTGCCACCTACCCACCGCGCCCTGGACTGGGGCTCTGCTCGGTCCTCGGCTTCGGTCCTCTACTCTCCAACCTCCCGTCCCTAGCTCTCTGCACCCAGCTGTAGGGGGGGTTTGTGTTCACTCTCTCGGTTGCATTTATTTGCTGTCAGCAGTGCTGGGGGACCAGGGGTCTGCCCCGTGGAGCTGCGGCACAGCTCTGCTGTGCTCTGCCCTCGGTGGTGATGTGCCTTTGACTGAGGGGTTGCTTAATGCACATGTATTGTGTGTGTGTGTGTTTGGGGCGTCCATAAGGTATGTTACCAAGTGTCTCAGGTCTTTTGAGCTTTAAGGTGAGAGCACCAGAGATGGGCTTGTAAGCTTTTAAGGCAGGAGCTGCATTTCTGTTTTCCCAGGCAGTACCCTGGAGGACCTCAAGCAGCAACTGATGTCTTCACTCGCAACTTTATACCCTACTGAAAACAGTGGGAGTCTGAGCATCGCTTCTACTGCTTTGGGGGGCCTCATCAGCAAGCTGTGCCTTGCTTCCCTGGGAAGGGTCAGCTAAAAACCTGTATTTGCCTTGTTAGGGATGGAGATGGTTGCTGGGAGCACTGGCTTGGCAGTGTGGGCTGCTCAAGGGAAGCAGCGTCCCTGCTCCTCGGGTTTGCTCTGGTGGAGCAGATGGCTGGAGGGAGCCATTAAAGAGGCATTTAAATGGAAGTCTCTGGTGGAGAAGGGCTGTTTGCCTTCTGAGGAATGAAGCTCCATTTAATTTCTCTTAGCTTTTGAGTGCTGAAAGGAAAAAACCGGTGTGTGTGGTGTATTGTGTCCTTCTGGCTGCTCCCCAGGTCTGCAGGGCCCCTGATACGTGCAGGTCACCCCAGCCTGGCTTTTGCATCAACACTGAAATTTCCCTGAAAAACTTGGGAACTGCAGCATCCTTGGGGCATTTCCAGCCCTACCGTTGCTGGTGGGAAGGGATCGGCTTGCTTCTCTGTGGTGAGGCCAGCTCCAGTGTCAGTCTGGGATTACTGCACGTTATCCAAAACCCACACTGCAACCTCAGGTCTCTCTTCCTCCACAGCTGACCTTGGTGGTTGACCATGAACGCTAGCGGCCCTGGCTATCCGTTAGCCTCCCTCTATGTGGGGGACCTCCACCCAGATGTGACCGAAGCCATGCTCTACGAGAAGTTCTCGCCTGCTGGGCCCATCATGTCCATCCGAGTCTGTCGGGATGTCGCCACGCGCCGGTCTCTGGGTTATGCCTACATAAACTTCCAGCAGCCTGTGGATGGTATGCGGCCTGCAATGCAGCCCTGAGGAGCTGCCTTGCAACAAGGGCTTGGGGGGTGTGGGAGAAGGAAGGGCAGGCAGTGGGAAAGCGGGAAGCAGTTTTTTGAGTGGATGCCTCAGCTGTTATGGCTTGGCAATATTCTGCTACTGTTAGGTTTTGGTTGTAATTAATCCCAATCTGGTCTCAGATGGTGACCCGTCCCACTCCCATCTCCTCTTAGGGACTGAGAGAGGACGTGGCAGCTGGGCTTTGGGCTTGTGGGGGAAAGAAAGTGACTTGAAAGAGTCCCTTCTCTCTGTGAGCTCATGGAGAAGGGCACAAAAACCCCTTCTGCCCTTCCCTGGGTCAGCCAGCTGCCCGCTGGCTCATGGTGTGAAACAAGGTTGCTCTCTGGGCAGGCATCGCAGTGATGCAGCACTGTATGGCATGGTACCCGACAGGTGTTTCATGCTGGAGCAAGGCAGCAGTGATGAGAAGGTGTTGAGTTAGTTGCCCTGGAGACCAAAATCCTTACTGAGTAAATGAGTTGGGCATCTGCCAAACTGGAGCTCACAGTGACATGAATGATCCCGTGGGAGTCAGACATGCTTTGGAGAGAGGAAAAAGAAAATTTAAAAGGAAGAAGTGGTGTGGTTGAAGGGAAGTTGAGGAGAGCAGCCCCTGCCTGGCCCCGCTGCCCAGAGAGGCAGAGCTGCCTCTCTTGTTTAAGTTAATGAGCCCCTGTCAAAGAGTATCCCTGGCTTCTGTGGCCATCTCAGCTGCTGTAGGATGTGAAGGAGATCTGTGTGTTACCCCCTCTTTCTCTCCGTTTGCTTCTTTGATAGCTGAGCGAGCCCTGGACACCATGAACTTCGAAGTGATCAAAGGCCGTCCCATCCGCATCATGTGGTCACAGCGGGACCCCGGGCTCAGGAAGTCAGGGGTTGGAAACGTCTTCATCAAGAACCTGGACGACTCCATTGATAATAAAGCCTTGTATGACACTTTCTCTGCCTTCGGAAGCATCCTGTCCTGCAAGGTACAGGCACCCATGGGCCCTGCAGGGAAGGGCTTGCTGTAGAGCTGCCCTGGTGTGCTCCAGCCAGCTGAAATTCGCTTTCTTGTTTCCTCCTACTTCCTACAAAGTTTCCTCTAAATTCCTGTCTGCTTTGAAGCCAAAAGGCTCTGCTGTGTTTCTCTTGAATGCCCCCCTGCTTCCTCAACCCCACACAGAGGTGCTGTGTGTTGTCCTGTCTGAGCTCAGTGCTTTGATGGCACTTGGGTCTTGGTGAGCCACGAGCTCCTGGGCTTCGTATAAAGCACAGGGCATCTGGTCCTGGGCTCACCTGGCTACATGACCTCCTGCCAACACCCCCATGGCACCTCAGCTGCAGTGGGAGCAGAGTGTCAGGGAGGGTAAATGCCCCCAGAAAATGAGAAAGGGTTTTCCTGCCACTTGTGTGCAAGCATGGAGAAAACTAGTGTCTGCCTCTCTTTCCTCCTCCTCACTCTGCATTTTTAGGTGGTTTGTGATGAAAATGGATCCCGTGGCTATGGCTTTGTTCACTTTGAGACTCATGAGGCAGCGAATGTGGCCATCGAGACCATGAATGGGATGTTGCTCAATGACCGGAAGGTGTAAGTGCCGGAGAGGAGAACATCTCTTCAGCTCTGTGCTTGGCTCTGCTCCTCACTTGCCTTGCTGCACACTTGAGAGCAAACACCTGTGCTCAGGCTGCCACCTCCTGCTGCTCTTTCTCTTCTCTTCCCATCCATCCTCACTGGGAACAGCATTTCCACTGCTCTCTGTGGCAGTGAGTCACTCGTGGTTGATCCTGGTGGAAGTGCAATAGTGGTTTGGGGCTGTTCCTGATGGTGGGGAAGGAGTCCCACCCTGGGCTGTTTTATTGCTAAGGCGGTGTAAAAAGTGCACACAATGCAGGGCTGGTCCTTGATCTCTGTTGTCAGCATCAGATAATCCGGGTGGGAAGAGGTTTTGTTGTTCTTCAGCTCCCTGCTTACATTGCATCACGTTATTCTCTGCAGAGGCAAGCAGCTGCTCAAGTGACTTGGAGATACCTCAGAGGAGGAGAGCTTGCACTTGGTGGCTTCCTTTGTGGTCTTTTGGGGTCTTATGGGGTGACATCCCTAGCATGGAGCTGTACCCTGTGTTAGCACTCTCCCTGTTTCAGTGGTGCCAAGTGGAGCTCACGGGTGGGACATGCTGGAGTTGCTGAATGTGAAACATGGGGTGGATTTATGGGTGAGCAAAGGACGACCTGAGGTGATGGGGTCTCTCTTTGCCTGTACTAAGACAGATGTGCCTGTATCCATATTCCCTCCACGGCGAACATGGAGGGTTTCATGTCCCTTTCCTTGCTTCCTGCAGGTTTGTTGGCCATTTTAAATCCCGCAAAGAGCGCGAGGCAGAGTTTGGGGCTAGGGCGATGGAGTTCACCAATGTCTACATCAAAAACTTTGGGGTTGACGTGGATGATGACAGACTGCGGGAAATGTTCTCCAAGTATGGTGAGTACAGTTATTGAAGTAAAATATACTCTTATCTGGTAATATTGGGGCAACTGCAAATAAAACTGAAGAGAGCACTTGTTTGAAATACAGAGCCCCTTCTCTCGATGGGATCAGACTTTACTAACTACTGTCTTGCTGGAGGACCACAGTGACTTAAATTGTGAGGGCATTTCACACACCTTCCTGCAGTGATGGAGGATAACTTGTATT
The DNA here is from genome assembly GCF_000695765.1 of Mesitornis unicolor. NCBI lineage: Eukaryota > Metazoa > Chordata > Aves > Mesitornithiformes > Mesitornithidae > Mesitornis > Mesitornis unicolor. Next base: position 4,130 of record NW_010163094.1, read on the forward strand.
AGGTGCTTTCAAAAAAATAAACCCCCTTTTTTTTTACTTTTTTGAGTAACAAAAGTGGGGTTTTCGTTTTGTTATTTTTCGAAATGGTCTTGAAAGCAGCGTGCTGTCTGCTTATAGGAAACCTGGGAATAAAAGATGCTGAGTCTGCACTTAAAGCAAAAAGTCTTTTTAGTATAGTCCTTTACTGGAGGATATCTCCTGTGACAGAGATAGTCAGATAGTGTGCCAACCCATGGACCATACTGCCAACATTTCGCCAGTGTTATTTCAGGTAATTTGTGAATATCCTTCATACAAACCAAGTATGTGTTCATACATAAGAGATGAGAATTCTGGCCAAAGGAACTCGGTGCACTGATGGGGGCAAAAAACCAAGAGCAATGAGAGCAGCACCAGGGTAGGAAGAACTGTCCTCACCGACACGTACAGCCTCCCCTTCCTGCCTCATGGTGGAGATCCTGCTGTCTGTCCTCCTGTTTGGTGGTTCTGTGCTGCCACAGCCATCTGGTCTCCTCGCTGGGCTGGCATCTTGTGATGGTTCCTAGGCATGGTGCTGATGGCACCTCCTCAGTGGGCACCCTTCCTCAGACTGATACTTTCCTTTCCTTCTGCAGGAAAGACTCTAAGTGTCAAAGTCATGATGGACAACACTGGCCGCTCGAAGGGCTTTGGGTTCGTCAACTTTGAGAAGCATGAAGAAGCCCAGAAGGCAAGTGGCTGCCCATCTGCTGTCTCAGCCCCAAGCTTGTCACCTGCTGATGTTCCCCTCTCTCCTTGGGTCGTACGTCATGGGCTTTGTGCTTCCCTGGGTGGGCAGGACCTGGCGAAGGGGAGCAGTGCTGCTTCCCTGCCCTCGCCCATGGAGGTGTCTGTTTGTGGTGGGGCTGGACAGGGTGATGGGTGAAGGGCAAAACTGTGGCTGTTGGCTTCCTGCTGTGCTCAGAGCCCTTCCCTCCCCTGGCAGGCGGTGGCTGACATGAATGGGAAGGAGATCAATGGGCGCATATTGTACGTGGGCCGAGCCCAGAAGCGGCTGGAGCGCCAGAGCGAGCTGAAGCGGAAATTTGAGCAGATCAGGCAGGCGCGGGTGAGCAGGTACCAGGTAAGGGGAGAGCAGGCCCACACTGCATCCAGGGACAGCACAGGGCTTTCCAGAGCAGACCAGTGTGAGGAGTCTCTTCTGCAATTCAAGAAGACCTGCGGAAGGGTCCAATTACTGTCTAGTAATGTCCTGGGAAGTAGTATCATGAAACAGGAGAGAGATCTAAACCCAGGATGATGTTGGCAGGTGAACAAATGGGTCTGCTTTTTTCTGGAATTAAGGTGACTTCCTGAGGTCTTGGAGGAGCTTCATAGCAATGGTCTGGGTAGTTTTTTCACTTGGGGTGTCTCACCTACAAGTGGAGCACACACATGGTTCTGGCTTCTGTTTGTGTCACAAGTCCAGTGACGGATCTGGAGAGGATGTGGGTTGTCCCATCTGTGGGATGTCCCACCCTTTCAACTGAGCTGCTGGTGAAATGCTCATGCAGCTCGAAAAGCCACTGTGAACTTTGGGAGTCCAGAGGCCAAGCTGCTTTTCTGCCTGTCTGCAGGGCGTCAACCTGTATGTGAAGAACCTGGATGATGGGATAGATGATGAGAGGCTGAGGAAGGAGTTCTCTCCGTATGGCACCATCACCAGTGCCAAGGTGAGGGACCAGGGCTGCCACTGGGACTCCTGGGGTCAGCTGGGTGGTGCACTCAGCCCTTGGAAATGGATCGGGGTTATCATCCTGTTGAGTTTGGTTCCCCGCTGATGTCTTGTATCTCAAGCCAAGTGTGAAGGCCATGTCACTTATACCCCATGCTGTCCTGAGGAGCTTATTTAGCAAATATTTTGTAACTTTGATGAGTTACCCCAGCCCTGGTGAGGTGTAGGGGATACGAGACCTTAAAGCCACATCATCTCATATACTATCCAGCTGCTCTGTGGTTCAGGACTGATGTGACACTGGTATAAATGGAAATGAGCCAAAAGCCACCATGCTCTGGGGAGAGCGGGGTTTGCCTGGCTGACAGGGTGGTGTTTGTACCCTGGGTGTGGGGGCTGCAATGGGGTGCCTCTGGGTCCCGCATGCCCCCTGCTGTGCTGCACTTCGTGGGTGCTGCAGTGATCTATGGACTTAGCTGTCTTGTTCTAATCCAATTTTAGGTGATGACAGAGGGTGGCCATAGCAAAGGATTTGGGTTTGTATGTTTTTCCTCCCCAGAAGAGGCTACCAAGGCTGTGACAGAAATGAACGGGCGGATCGTCAGCACCAAGCCTCTCTATGTTGCGCTTGCACAAAGGAAAGAGGAGCGGAAAGCAATCCTCACCAACCAGTACATGCAGAGATTAGCTACCATGAGGGCTCTGCCCGGCCCTCTCCTGGGGTCCTTCCAGGCCCCTCCGGGGTATTTCCTACCCCCTATCCCTCAGGTGAGTCCCTGCTCCTGAATGGCAGCCTTGTATGGGGATCTGAATTTGCCCTGGGCTGAAGGAAGGGGGTGGCAGTTGGGCTGAGGAGCATGTTTTGTTCTGTGCAGACCCAAGTGCACGCTGGTGTGGGATCAGCACTTGGCTTCTGTGTAAGCGGCAGGGCTTGCCAAAACATGGTGAGGTGTGAGTGCTCCATGTAATGGGCTGGAGATTTGGTAGACTCTGATGGGCCCTCAGAAGAGGGAATCAAGGAGGACTTTGGTGGGAGAGTGTGAGCATGGAGAACAAGTCTCTTGATGAAAGGAGGGGAGGGAGAAGGGTTGTAGAGGTGCAAAAGGAAGGAGATAAGCAGAGCTGCTGGGGGATACGCAGGCAGCAGGACTGGAGGTCAATCTTTAAAACACTCCAGCACACTGCAGAGTGTGGTTTTGGCTCTGCTGTCTGGGCATGGTGGCTGCTGAGATGCTCTGCATTAAATCTGGCTCTACTCAGCTCCCAAGTCACCTTGGATAACGTGTTCTCCTTTCCTAGCCACAAACCCAAGCTACCTTTTACGGCCCCAGCCCAGCTGTCCCAGTCCGTCCTGCCACTCGCTGGAGTGCGCCACCCAGCCGGCCTCCCCGTGAGTCAGCCTGTCTCTCCCCTGGGCCCTTGGTGTGAGCTGGGCCCTGGTAGGGCCTGAGGGTCTCTGAAAGCAGCACAAAGAGTGTAACCACAGTGGGCTGTTGCCTGGAGGGGGTTTGGTGCAGAGATCACGGTGATGGGCACTAGGGGATGAGCCATTGGGGGTTGATCCCAGAGGTGAGGTGTTTCCGGGCTTTCCCCAGCTGTGATCACTTCTCCTCACATCTCCTTTCAAACCCTAGCTACCAAGAAGCTTTATTAATTGTGCTCCATCTCTCCATCAGCGTATCCTGCAGCTACTCCCGTGCTGAGGTCTGCTGCGCCCCCCCGGCGCCTGCTGTCCAACATCAGCACCATGAGACAGGCCTCCACACAGGTGCCCCGTGTGCCCCCCCAGGCCCAGAGAGTGGGTGAGTGGGGGAAGGACTCACCTCAGGCATTGCTGTAGTGGCCACATGTTGGCGGGGGTGCTTGCTGTGAGCTTGGGTCTGCCTCCAAAGATGGGTTGGTTTGTGGGATTGCTTGTGGAGAGGCTTGGATGGTGCCCTCAGGTGTGATGGGACTGGAGCAGTGCCTGTAATAAATAAGTGTGTAACTTTTGGAGAAGGTTGTGATCTTTCAGGTAATGGGACAGGTCTCTGATAGATAGATTGGTCAAGTCATCATTGCTCTTTGAACACATTCATTAAAGATGATGGTGCAGCCATGACACCCCAGGCTTAGTGCTGAGGTGGAGGTTGGGAAAGGACCTCTTGGGCAGCAGCAGAGGTTCTCACTGGCTGTAGCTGAACCACTGCCAAGGACAAAGCTCCCATAAAACATGCTCATGTTAGAGATGTTTGGAGCTATGGCCTGAGAACCAGACCTTGCTGGCCTCCCCAGTGCCTGACTGTGCTGGGGCTGTGTCTGGGAGTGTCCTCTCCGCCTTGCTAGCGTGACATGGCTGTGCTCCTGCAGGACTGGCAACCAACCTGCTGTACCGCCAAAGCATTCCTCACTCCAGGAGTGCTTTAACCCTGTGTCCCATCACCCCTCTGCCTTTCGTGTGAGGGAGGAGGAGGATGCTTACAGGGGCTCACAGCATAGTTCCATCTGAGGCTCCTCCATGGACAGGATTTAAGGAGAGGTGGTGGAAGTTGCCCACCTGTTGAGCACGTAAAGGTCTGAGGTCCCCCAAAATGTGGGACTGTCTAGTGAGGCAGTGCCTACCTACAACCCTTATGGCTTCATGTGATTTAGCCCAAGGTGATCTTTGGCATTGAGTCTCTTATCACTATCAGCCCCTCTGGTTGAGCACACTGTCCTGGTAGCTTCACCCTCCCCAGCACAGGGGTGCATTTAAGGGCCTCCTCCTTACAAATGTTCCCATCCCTGTTGCAGTCAACATTGGGACACAGACTGTCAGCGGCCGGATGCCCTCGTCGCCCACTCTGCCGCGGGGTGCCCCCCACTACAAGTACTCCTCGGCCGTCAGGAACGTGCAGCCAATGGGGCATGTGCCACCCATGGTGGCTCCGCAGGTAACAGCTCCATGAGCTCCTGGCTTCGGTGCAGCCAGCACAATGTGCATTGGGCCTGGTCCCGCTATGGGTTAACACGGCTGCGGACCTCAGGCAGCCCCATGGCTCTGACTGGTGCTGTGGGGATGTTTCCTGAGGGCTGCTGGGGTAACTGGGGCTACAGATCCAGTAGTCACACAGCTGTGGTACCTGGCTCTGGCTTTTCTGCCAGATTCTGCATCAGCAGCTCCAAAGGGTGAAATGCCCCGCTGGTTTTGTGGACTAGCACCATTCCTGTAAGCCAGGTAACTCCTGCATTACTTACAGCCTTTCTGGTTGCTGCTCTGTGTTTTTTCTCCAGGTGGGAGAACTTGCTGTGCATGTCCATGGACAGGAGCCGCTGACAGCATCCATGCTCGCAGCAGCCCCTCCTCAGGAGCAGAAGCAAATGATAGGTGGGTGTCACAGCTGCTCTGCTGGAGCAGGTCCAGCTGCAGGGCTGCGCATGCAGGCGAGAGGATGTGGATTTGCATGCACCAGGGAAAACTTGGCTACTGGGAATGCTGTAAGGCTTTGTGGGATTGCTCTGATATTATGCTACTTTAAACAAAACAAAAAAAAAAATTCACCTGGGCTGTGTTGGAAGGATATGGAAGCAGCAAAACCACTCCCTGTCTGTGTTAGCTGCCCAGCAGTGATACTGTGTCTGGGGAAGCTCTGCAGCAGAGGCAATTTCAGGGCGCTGGCAATTTCCCTGAGCTCTGAGCCATCCTGCATCCCTGGTGCTGGGCAGCATGGTGGCCACAGGGGCTAGGGTCAGCTCTGCCCAGGAGAGGGGTGGGAGCAGAGTAATCTGGGGAGGGGAAGGGGGAGGCATGTAAACAGGGCTGAGGCACCCTGGAAAAACTGTGGTGGGGAATCTGGCAGTGAAATAATCCATGGGCTAGAGAATGGGATGGCAGGAGGGCAATTAGCATTGTCCCTGACCAGTAAAAGGTGGCTTTCTTCCTCCACACGAGTTTCCTTGTGTGGCGTTCCTTCCTGGTAAGCATGCCATTAGGTAGGGCTAATTCTCCCAGTTGTATGGAGATGCTGCAGTGGGACTGGGAGCATTTTGCCTGCAGGAGTAGGTTTGTTTGTGAGCAGAGATTTTTCCACCACTGCCATCCTCCTTGTATCCCTTTTCAGTTGAAAGGGTAGAGCTGAGAGGGCAGGAGGGCTTGCACTGGCTTTGAAAATGCTGAAAGTCTTGCACAGTGCTAATGTCCTCATTGGTGTCTGGAGCAGGTGAGCACCTCTACCCTCTGATCCACGTGATGCATCCCTCACTGGCTGGCAAGATCACTGGGATGCTGCTGGAGATGGACAACTCCGAGCTGCTGCTGCTCCTGGAGTCCCCCGACTCCCTCCATGCCAAGGTAGGAGGCACTGGGTACCCAGACAAATCACATCTCAAAGGGCTAACTGCCTGCTGCTGCAAGGAAAGGTGATCATGGTCCAGAAGATGAGTCAAAGATGTTGATAGCTGTGGGAAGAGCAAGTAGCTACTTTTTTTTTAAAAGGGCCCCAGGTCAGTGGCACCACACTCAGTGCCTTGAATGCTTGCCCACTTTCACCAACAGGAGAAGCTAAAAGCAACTCCCCAAAAGCAGGGGGCAAGCTCCAAGGGTGGTTTGGAGGTGGCTGGGAAGTGAAAGGGGAAAAGCAGGGTGGGTGTTCTTCCTCAGAAGGAGGAAGAAGGAATATTGCCCTTTTTTGTGTTACACTTTTCTGTTGGAGCAACTCAACTTCTCCTTGCCTTGTGCTCTGTTGTAAGATCGAGGAAGCGGTCGCTGTTCTCCAGGCACACCAGGTGACCGAGACATCCCACAAGAGCAGCGCCATGGCGTTCCTGCAGTGACTCGGGTAGGTGTGGGAGCTGTCGCAGGCATTGGAGTGTGTGGAGTGCTCAGGGTTTCTGGCTCTGAAACTGGGGTTGAGACATGGTTCTGTGTGGTTTTTGTCTATACCCATGAAGGCAACGAAAGCACAACCAGGAAGGAATTTAGGAAAGGACCTTGCTCTTCTGTAGGTCTAGTGGGGGCTGGCACAATCTTTCCTGGGATCCCAGTGTTTTTTTGCAGAAACTTGTTGGTAGATAGCCTAGAAAAATTGGTGGTGCTGTGTGGGATTGATCAGGAGAGCTGGCCCTGCTGCTGAGGGTGGGACAGACCCATTAACGAGCAATTTGGACTCTCATGTACACTTATTTTCTTGACTTGTGATAGCAAGGAAACTGTATTAATTCAAGTTTAGGTGAATTCTTGTCTGGATGGAATTGTTCCTTCAGCAGTTGAAAATTGCATGTGTGGGTTCTTTGGGTTTTTTGTAGGCTTCAGGACTGAGAGCAAGCCCCGAGAACACTGCCCTCAAAGAAACAGAGCAGCAACCCCACCATGCTCTAGGAACCATGCTCGTACAGTGACCCTAGCTTCTCTTCAGTGCCCCATCCTATTTTTTTTGTGTGTATTGTAAACCTTGCAGAATTACTTCCTCCTGCACCTGTAAAAATTCCCACAGTAATTCTCTTCTCACCACTGAAAGCATTTTGTGAAATGTAGTGTGGAACTCAGCCTGGTTCAGTTGCCCAGGAAATGACAAGTGCTGATGAATTATCATTTTTAGTGAATTTACTGGGTTCTGTAGTTTTATTTGTTCCTGTAGTTGACACTAATAAAGAACTTAATGCTTCCACCTCTAAAGTATGGGCTAATTCCCTTTGCAGAAAGACAGCAAATACTTTTTCTCTGTTTCGTGGAGGGATGGGCTTGGGTCTGGCTGCTGTAATTAGTGTTTGGAGCTGGTGATGGTGGCACTCCTGAGTGCTGGCATGGGGACAGGATGCGATGTATAGGATTAAATGAACAAATCGCCAACAAACAGGTGCTCCTGATTCTTTCTGGCTTTAGGAGGATGGCTTTAAGCAAGTTTCACACAATCTACCTGGATTTTATCCTTTCTAGCTAGCCCTTCTTAAGTTCTTAAAAGGCATCTTCCTGGGGTTCTCCATCTGTAGTGGACCTTGCATGCCCTCAGGTGTACTGGGACCAAGTGTCTTCTGCTGGTGACCACACCATGTGTGTGCAGAGTGCACAAGATCCAGCTTTTGAGATGTTGTGGAGCAGCTGCACATCAAAAGCTGCTTCTCCAATGTGTGTTCCTGACCAGTGGTTTCAAGGAGTCACTGATGGGCCTGAAGCCATTCCTAACTGCATTGCATCTCCACTTGCAGGAATAACTGGGACCTGTGTTCTGCTCTCAGGGCCTCTCCCAGAGCAAGTTGCTGTCATCATCGTGGCCTTAATGCTCTGCTTTTCCTATTTAGGAAAGGAATTTCAATCTCTAGAGGCTCCTTGGTACTTGAGACTGGTGATGTATTGACCTTACTTGACTGCTTCCTTTAGCTGATAGGAGCACACCTCCATCAGCATTACCTACCTTCTTTCTGTCCAGCTTGTGCCTGATGTTGCTGTCTTTTTTTTCCTTTCTGTGCTGCATCATACTCTTACTTCGGCTTGCTTCCAAGTCATCCCTCCTACCTCTTGTTTTCCTTCCAGCATTTTAATAGAATAGCTTACACACTTGTTCCTGCATGGTGTTTGTTCTGCTCAGCTGAGACTCATCCCTGGGGCTTTTCATCATTCCTTTTTCTTGCCTTTTTTTTTTTTTCCAATTCTTCCTCTGGCCTCCTTAAATATTTATTTTCCTCATAGTGGATGCTTTTAGCCTGGTGAACTATTTACGTATCTCCTTCTCAGTGAGATGCTTACAAAGGACTTTAATCCACCTAACAACTGAAATGAAGGTCCTATATATTATTTCTCCTGAAGTGTAACTGACTGGAACCTTTTATGCTTGTCTCTAGAGGAAAAATGTGTATTTGTGCGAGTGTAATGCATATAAGGAACTGAAATGGAACTGTACAGGCAAACTTAATTCTGCTGTTGGATAGCTACAATGGTAGATATCCTGGCTCAACAAGACAGCTGTAAATCTACAGAGAATGCAGTGGGGGGCCAAGGAACACAGGGATATCAGAATAGCCTAAGAAAGAGTATGAACAAAGACCAGGGTCTCTAAAACACTAATCAGAAAAGGTCAATTTGAAGCTTGGATCCCCATATAGAGTGGAGGATACTTGAAAGTCTTCAGAGCAGCTCCCAGCTTCCCTCCTTGGGGAAGTCTCGGGCTGCAGAGAACTGAGGCAGGAGCAGCAATGCAAATGTGAATGTGGAGTCTCATTTGGAATAGCCGCTGTGGCTTTTCAAAGGGGTGGGTGAAGATGCGCCTCTGATAAGAGCTTTCCAGCTGCCCATGACAACAGCAGTACCTTTGTGTGCCTGGGAAGTGTCCTGCACAGACAGCAGCACTGTTGCTGTAGCATAAGGGGAGACAGAAGCAGAAGTGACCCTGGACTTAAAGTAGTGTGTCTTGTTGCTGCGCTTGATCTGTGTCTACCTGGTGGCGTTGCAGGGGCAACTGCTATATCTAAGATTCAAAAACACAGTGCTGTTGCTGAGAGGGGAAAGAGATGGTGAATGCTGTTGCTTAGAGATGTTTTAATTTTAGTTAAATGGGGTACGTATCTGCCGTTCCAGATAACAGCAGGGTTTTTAAAACGATAGCTCTTAACTAAGTGAAGCCAGCCTTTCTCCTGTATTGTGGCCCTCCTCTGGTTATCTGTGTACTGCTGGCCTGTGCTTCCCCACCCCGAAATCCATCACACTTACTTGCCAAGAGCTCCAGCAAGTGCTGCTTGCAGGATCAGTGGAGCTGTGGCACTTATAAGTGGGAGTGGAGTGAATGGAGCGACCCGTGCCCCTCAAGAATGAGCTGTTTCAAGCCTTGGCCTATTACAGCTGATGAAGTACAGCCCTGGCACCTACAAAAAGCTACTTAGTGCCAGGCTAAGGTATGAAGTCTTTGTCTTTAATGGCATTGGAGGGATTTGAATCATAGAATTGCTTAAGTTGGAAAAGACCTTTAAGCTCATGAAGTCTAACTGTTAATTTAGCACTGCCAATTCCATGTCTACTTTTAAACACCTTCAGGGACAGTGACTCCACCACTTCCCTGGTCAGCCTGTTGCAGTGCTTGACAGCCCTTTTGGTGAAGAAACTTTTTCAACATCCAATGTAAACCTGCCCTGGTGCAACTTGAGGCTGTTTCCTCTTATCCTATTGCTTGTTACTTGGGAGAAGAGACTGACCTGGCTACAACCTCCTTTCAAGTGGCTGTAGAAAGTGATAAGGTGCTGTGAGCCTTCTTGGGCACCTGGGCACACTACTGGCTTGGTTCTAGATCATGTTCTAGATTGCTTTAGCTCTAGATTGGGTTCCAGGTTAGTGTACCATTCCAGATCAGGGTTGAGGTCTGAGGGGGTGAGGTCTATTTTGGGTTGTGTTTGGTGTTTTTTTTTTTAAGTTCAATACAGTAGGGTACCTGTCTGAAACATGAACTGCTAGAAGTGGGAAACAAAGATATTTGAACCCTGAATTATGGGTTAGCTTCTGTGTCCTGGTCTGTACTGTCAGTTGGCTCAGGCCTACTGTTGTCCAGCATCTTGACTTCCTGGTTAAAGCACTCTGCCCATGCACAGTGTGCAAGGCTGAGCAATGGTCAGAGACCCCCCTGATGTACTGTCACTGTCTGACAGATGGCTTCCAAAGCAAGGCAGCACAACAGCGCTTGAAGTCTTCTGACAAACTGGGGATGGTATGAAGTAAAGTGGTTAAAAGTGTTCTGGTTCCTCTATACCATCCATCACAGAGGAGGAGGAAATAAACCAGCCCACATCTCTAAAGTGAAAATAAACATGGCTTTAATGAGAACTGGTTTTAACAGTTCATAGAGTAACTCCAAATGTCTCTTTACCTACCACTCAGTCAGTGCCATCGCTACCAGATACCAAGAAGATCAAAAAGTACAAACATGCATTGAAGTAGCAAGCCAGACCTTAGCTGGGTGTTACTGCATATCTTCCTCCCTGTAACACCCTGTAGCAACTGCTCCAAAAGGCACAGAGGAGTTGAAGTGGTTTTCAAAAAAAAAAACCAAAACACAAAAAAAATTTGTAAAATTCCCAAGCACCCAGAATCTCAAAGAAGTAGTGCACAGAATATCCAGGCAGGCTGAACTTGCTGCTGTTTTCTTCAATGTGCAGTATAACGAAAAGTAAAAGAAAGCTGCTAGTGCAAACATCTGCCCAGCCACATTAACCAGCAGAAACTCAGCTGAGGGCCACCAGGCATCGAGGGGGAGAGGGAACAAGCTTGGCCCTGTGCAAGTAACTGTGCCTCTGTTGCAAGAATGGTACATGGTGCTAGGGCAACTGCAGCATTTAAGAACCTAATTTAAGTAATAGCAGCACAAATGCAGCAAGAGACACCTGAATAAGGACTTACTAAACCAACAACAACAACCCAACCAACCAACCCTGTTTGTAGCTCTTCAGAAAGAGAAGAGCCACTTCACATGCATCTCGGCCAACATGGAAAGAGCCCCTGAGGCCAACAGTTACAGATAAGTCAACTTCAAGCTGGGAAGTTAACCTGTATGCCTCTCAGGGAGGCATGCTAAATGTTTGAATGATCTTAGAGGCAGATAATAGCATTTCATTCTGATTGTGTCTTAACATTCCTTGTGCTGGCACAGAACCTATTACATCTTAGCAGCAGTGGAAGATAGATTTCAGTACCAATCCTGCATTAAGATTGGTCCCTGTAACAACATCAGAAGGAAAAAAGCTTTCTTCTGCAGTAGAAAACAAAGCTTTCCTTGTTGCCTGGTTACCCTAGGCTCTGTTCAGTTCTTGCAGTAATCTCAGTGCAGCTGTGTTCTTTGGTTCAGTTTTCAACAAACTCTTGATATCAGCAATACTTGATTTGTAATCCTAGAAAGACAGTATTTTTGAAGTGTTAGTACACTAAATACGCAGTTTAGGGCTCTTGTTGCAGAATTACTACCCTGCAACACACCTAAGCCTGTGACTTCCTCTGTACAACTGCTTAAAGCACTGCTATCAATGTAGCTGTTTTAAAACATGCTTGAACTAGGGCCAAGAGGACAATTTCATCCCTCAAGTGCGTTCAGAGTCCAACACCAATGCATTAAAGTCTTCCAGTACTGCCTAAATAATCTCTCACCAGACATGAAAAGATGAAGCTCAATGCAACATGCAGCTGCTTCCAGCATCTCCAGAAACAGGACCTGGTGCCAAGAATCTCAGCTCCAACCAGCTAATAGCAATGTGAAAGAAAATCCCCCCAGTCCACACAAGTCTCAGCCATGTGATGGCAGGTGGTGTCTAACACGGAAAGGCGCTCTAAAGGGCATCTCTTGCCCTGATCATGTGTGAACTCCTGACTTACCTTCAGTTCTTTAAGCGCCTGAGCACGTCTGTACAGTGCCTTAACATTTTTAGGATCCAACCTCAGAGCTTCTGTGCAGTCCTGTACTGCTTCCTTGTACTGCTTCAGATTCAAGTAACAGAGAGCTCTGCAATACAGACACCTGGTTAGAGACCTTTGGGTAAAGCAGCATCTACTGCTGCAACATCTACAGCTGATCTCAGCCAACCCCTGTGCAGCACAAAGCTGGACTCCAAAAACAGTCTTTACTCTTGTTTGTTGTGTAATCTTATTTCTTGAGCTCAAGTTTGTTTCAGTTATAAGGGGGGGGGAAAGGAACCAGTCCAGAATATGCTCTGCTTGCCGCAATTGCCTGAGTTTTTAACTACAGTGGTCTGCAGTTTGTGGTTCATGGGGCAGCAGACACTACTCAAGATACCACAGTCCTGGCAGACAAGCATTAAAGGGAGAAAACCCTCAGCAGCCCTAAGGTAAGTGTCTCCAAGAGTTTCTGCAGTACTTGATCAAAGAACATTATACAAACTACAGGGAAGAGTATGCTTAGGGGAAATGTGTGGGTGGTTTTGTTTTATTCATTTGGGAGCAAACATGAGACAGCTCTGTCAGAAGTACCGTGGTGGCTTTTATAAAGGCCCAAGAAGTATTTGGGCAAAGAGCCAAGCAGTACCTGTTAGTGTAAGTTGCACATTCCTGGTTGAGCTTTAAACTCTCACTATACTTCTCAACTGCTTTTTTATGGTTTCCTTTCTTTACAAGTTCATTTCCTTCTTCCTTCAGAGTTCGAGCTCTCTCTGAGCCAGGAGCAGTCTTATCTGGAAACAATGTGAAAGAATACAAAATGCTATAAAACTGATGAGATCAATGCAGCCTCTGAGAAAGTAAATATCCCCATACCAAAGGCAAGACATAGAGACATCAAAGGATCCAGAATCAGTCAAAAGGGCTGTGGCAGAACCAGGCCCAGCTTTCTCCAGGCCTTGGCCCCAGCTGTAGACATGCCAAGCAGGCGTGGTAGCTGCCTTGCTCATCACCCTTCTGAGATCCAGGGCTCTGTGCCCAGCCCAAGGGCACGCTCTCACCTGATTCTCCTTGCAATGCAGTTGCAGAAGGAGTGGTTACTCCCCAGGGCTCTCCAGCCGGAGTAGCGTTCCATCTTGTTTGGGCAGAAATGGGGACTGTGGGGATTGGAGGGAGCTTCTGGCGCCAGTTCACACCATCCTTCTCCAGGAGAGCTTTAGTCATCCTGGAAGAGACAGCTGGCGGTCACCCCTTGTTGGCTGGATGGGCTGTGCAGTAGTAGGGTCAGGTTCTTAACCTGGCTCATGTATCAAGGACAGTATCTTCTCACTAACCCCTTTACATGCACCTAAGCTAAGCTCCCTCTACAGAGAGAACATTAATGAAAGGAGCTTCTTCATGTCAGTAGGGCTAAAAATATCATGGGACAAGGGCTGCGACTGTCAGTGCTCAGGTGAGCAGGAGATGTGTAGGTCACTCCTCAGCCTGGCAAGGCATGAAGTGAGGCAGACAGCTCCAGGAAGAGAAGAGGGCTGTAGCAGCCTGTAAACCCAGACAGCATAGGAGGATTAAAGGACAGGGCACTAGAACTCATAGTTTATTACTTCCTTTAAACTATGCACTAAGCAAAGCAGAAACAGTCCCAGGGAATTCATTCCCAGCCCTCAACCAGTATCTCAAAAGGAGCTATAGATGCCAGCAAAGGGAGCATGGCCATGCCGGCACCTTGTGCAAAACATCAGAAGCCTCTGTTGCTTCACCTGCCTGCTTGGAGCCCAGCTTGCTCCTGACACAGCTACAGGAACAGCGCAAGGCTCACAGAAGCCGCTGTACCCCCTTGCCTGCTGGCATCACCCGCCCAGGCTAATGGGTAATAATAATGGTAATGACCTGCATAGTATTACCTGTTGACGCCGTCGTGTGCTGCCTGGATGGTGCAGTCCACCTGCAGCACTGTCTTGTAGTCCACATAGGCCAGTGGGTACCTCTCCAGGGCCTCGTAGGCTGCGGCTCGCCTGAGCAAGGGTTTGATCCCGAAAGGGACCAGGTCGAGGGCGCTACGACAGAGGGGAGAGAGCGGCCCGGGGCGGTGTGAGCCTGGGGCGGCCTCGGACACAGCGCGGCCAGGCCAGGCCGGCATCGCTCCGGGGCTGTTACCGGCCCTGCCTGCTGCCCTAATCTCAGGGCGAAGGAGTAGCGAACGAGCCCTC
>NW_010163095.1:0-12713 GCF_000695765.1 Mesitornis unicolor
GTGGCCGGCCCAGCCCTAAACCACGACATGTGTCAAAATATTTCTTGCATAAGATCCCCAGTGACTTTATAGTTCAGAAAGAAAACTACAACATATTTTTCTTGTAAACTTACTGAACATAAACTTATTAAGGAGTTTCACTCTCATGTGCATTGGGCTGAAACCTCTGCAGACCCTGTGGGGAACATGCATGGACAGATTAATGAAAGCTGGCACCCTTTTAGGCTTTCTGTACTTTGGAGAGGAGAGGGAAGGGGAAACTGAGAAAATGAATTATTTGTCCTGACACGTTCAAGTTTGTGGAAACCCTAAAGGTTTTATCCTAAGTTAAAGCACTGCCCAATGATGTCATCCCTGCTCTTATTTTAAAATGTCCTTAAACAATTAACATACACCGCTTGGATTTTTAAAGACTGGCAACAAATCCTCAGGCAGAACCAACGTATATGTATCTCGGACATGCTGTATGATGTTACCATCTACAGGATCTGAGCCAGTAGGTTTCTCTTATCCTGCAAGAATGATACAAAAGTTGACTTACTACCAAAGGAAGGAGTTCCTTCTCCACATGAAGAAGCTCACACATGAGAAATGCTGCTACATATGTATCAGTCCTTCTGCTGCATAAGGATCCAACTTACTGAAATGTGACAAGAGTCCTTGTCAAAAATACAAAGCTTATTTGCCAGTGATACCGTCCTACTCTGCTGCAGCCCACAAAGTGCTTAAAATAACCAACCGAAGGTAAGCTTCAAAGCCTTCTGCCTTGAGCTTCAGTTTCAAACAAAGCAACTGAAATTTAAACAGAGGAAGTAAATGTTGTTCTGTTCATGATTTCACTCTTCAACCAGAAATAAATATAAATCCCCTTATTCTTTAACTGTTTCATGAAACTGTGAATTGTGTGGGTGTTCATAGAAGTGTGAAGCATTGTTAAAAGTTACCATGGTGGTGTGATCTTCAGCGTGAAAACACTGAGCGCTTGGATGATCCTGCCACCTTTGGTCACTTTGTAAGCATGGGAAAGGTGTCAGAAAGTTCTCCAATGCATCTCTGTATTTTCTTTGTAATACTACTAGGCAAGTACTTAATACTGTGGGCTGTAAAATCTGGAATAATCTTCCACCATAAGAAGCTGCCTTAACTTATATTTGGCCTGACAAGCTCTACCTTCAGATCCCTAGACTGAGTAAAGAGAAAGACAAGGAAGCACCTACGTGGCTGTCCATAACACATAACTGTGTCACACCAGCAGATTTCTGTGTTGTGGTTCCCTGTGTCCTTAGTTTTGCTTGCCCTCTCTGGCTTTTATCCCTATTTCTTGATCCATATGCAGTGGAAATGGAGCTCCTGCTTTACTTTTCTCTGGGTTGTCCTGTGGCAGGTCATGGTTTGTGCTATGTGTCTGCTGGGTGGGTGACCTCTTTGTGCCTCAACACATGACAAACATGATTCTCCTTCACTCCTGACCCATTCTTATACCACATTTCTGTTCCTTAATTTCAAGTCAGTGATTTTGCAGCTCGACCGTCTCTTCCTCCAATCATTCCTAGGCTACAAGGGCTGGAAAGCTGCATTTCCTTAGACCTGAGCTGTGAAGGGGCACTGCTGAATGTGCTGGGAAGCACCTTGGTGTAGCAGATGTTAAAACTCACATTATTCCATGTTCTGGATATGAAGCAGCATGAATGAGTTTGAATAGACGAGCTCCTGGCTGTTCCATTAGTGACACAAGAAGAGTTAACTGCAGTTTGGGTAGCACAGAGGAACAATCTCAAAGAAAGAAACCCTGAAATGTCAAAGAACAGAGTTATCAAAACAGATCATTGTTAACAAATGGCTGTTTATTGCTAACACAAAGCAAGTGTATGATTTGAAGCTGGATTCTTTCTCTAAGTGTTTACTAGAGGAAGAGACAAAAAAAGACATTTGTACCCTATCAGTCCTTCATAAAACTCACAACTGTTTCCATATGGCCCACTACTATACTGTTTTACTTTGGTCTTTAACAATGATCCACTGAGTGAAATACTCTCTTAGTATTAGTGTAGGTACATCCTATTCCTCAGATTAATTTTTTAGAAGAAAATGAAATTGAGATAGTGACTGAAATAAATCTCATGTACTTGAAGGTCTCAGGATATCACGCTTGCCTGGACAAAATATACCATATCACAGTTGATTTGTAAATCTATTGGTGATTATATTGCTCATTTTGGCTTACCTCAGTTTTCCTGTCTAAGTTCATGTGAGCGTGTGCATGTCTTTTGAAATGCCTTGGCACCTCTTTTGTGCTAGGAATTAATCAGTAATACATAATGTACGGTAGCAAAACCACACTGCAGAACATGATCTCATGAAAGTGCTGCAGAGATGAGGGACTGAAGTTATTCACCCAGTTCAAGGAAAATACCTCAAAACTGATGTAAGGAAATACTCTCAAGGACAAGTTTCACCATAAGTAATTTCTGTTACTGTGGCTTTTTTCTGCATGTGTTCAAGCAGCTAAAAACCAGACAAGCACACATACCAGCTGAAAGCATCATTCCCTTGCTTCTGTGCAATGTAAAGGGTGATTGGTTTAGTATTTCTGAGAGCTAGGCTGTCTGCTTCCCTCTGCCAAGCAGTAAGAGAGTCAGGTAGGAAGAAACCTTCACAGCTCACCTTGGCTTTCCTTGGCAGCCATACAGATACATTACCAAGCCACATATGCCAGCATCCATTAAGCGTATGTATCGCAAATAACATTTTTTTTCCTCTGGCAAGAAATCTTGCCTCACTGGAAGTGTCACTAACGCATTAATGTGTAATTGAAATAACATTTGCAATGCCACCTGAGAAAAGGCTTCAGCTGAAAACTTATTAACAACCTAAGGATGAAAGAAAAAACTTAAACTAGAATTGGAGGGGTGGGTAAATATCCACCAGTCTTTGATGGTAAAGCAGGTGTGAAGGAACTTATCACCATTTGACCTGCTCTGTGAGAAAGGAGAAAGCAGACTAAAGCAACCCTGCCTGGCTATGATGAAACACGTAGGGAAAAAGCCAGCTAACCAGGGGGACAGCATGAGCTCACAAATATTTAAAATGCATAGACTTAGAAGTTACAAATTGTGGCATTGCACAGGTGGGGCAGGGTGATGAGGGCTTGCAGAGCAAGGGCAGCCTCAGCCAGTGCTGGGGACAGGTCAGCTGTGCTATCCTGGCAGGGATTCACCATGGCAGGGAAGCGACAGCAGCAGCAGGTGCTGCTGCAGGAGGTGCACATGGGAGCAGGAGCCTCTGGGTGTTTGGTTGCTGTGCTAAAATTCATGTCCTCACCACTAATTGGAGAAAACTGAGAAAAAGGAGCTAATATCATACCTTCATTTTATGCATGGACATCATCCCCTGTTTCTTCCAGCAGAGAATGTGGTATCAGAAAAAAAACGGAGCTTGTTCCTTCCTTTGGCTTCCAAAAGGGATGGGAAGCATTGCCTGCTTCTCCTCTTCTGGACCAAGTGGGGCAGAGAGGCTGTTACTGCTCAGTACTGCCCCAGAGTCTGTGAGACCTGACCTACACACCAGATGCTTCACTAGAATGACTGCAACAGTCAGGACTGAAAAATATCTTGTCCACAAAGTATGCAGCTGTACCAGAAAAAGGTGCAGTATAGCTGTCAAACCAGCAGGAAACCCTCTGGCTACCTTACTTTGTTACTGGATTAAGCTGTATAGGCAAAATACCCCCTCTCGATAACAAGCAAATTTAGGAGGGTTGCACTCTGCCAGTGCAGTCACATCTGCAAAACTGTCAGTAGAGACAAAGGCTGAGTTTTTCAATGCTTGCCAAAGAAAGAGAGATCAAGACCTTATTTTAAATTCTCAGGTTATCCTCCCCTCTATTCTGCCCTGGTGAGGCCACATCTGGAATACTGTGTCCAATTCTGGGCTCCCCAGTTCAAGAAGGACAAGGAACTGCTGGAGACAGTCCAGCAGAGAGCCACTAAGATGACGAGGGGACTGAAGCATCTCCCATATGAGGAACGGAAGAGAGGGCTGGGTCTGTTTAGCCTGGAGAAGGGGAGACTGAGGTGGGATCTCATTAATGTTTGTAAATGTCTAAAGGGCGAGTCTCAGGAGGATGGGACCAGACTCTTCTCGGTTGTGCCAAGTGACAGGACAAGGGGCAATGGTCACAAACTGGAACACAGGAGGTTCAACCTAAACATAAGGAAAAACTTCTTTACTGTGAGGGTACCAGAGCACTGGATGAGGCTGCCCAGAGAGGTTGTGGATTCTCCTTCTCTGGAGACATTCAAAACCCACCTGGACGTGTTCCTGGGTGACCTAGTCTAGGTGATCTTGCTCTGGCAGGGGGTTGGACTGGATGATCTTCAGAGGTCTCTTCCAATCCCTGCCACTCTGTGATTCTGTGAAGTCCATTCAACTCACCATGTCAAAGATGTAAATCTCCTGAAGCAGAGACAGTAGCAGGCATGACTGCTGGGGGGACAGGATTTAGTCTCCGGATTACAGTAATGACTGAGGACTCCAGCTAAGATCAGGCTGACATTACAGTGAGGTGGGGGCAAATATATTGAGGCTGGTGTCAAGACAACTAGACAAAAGCTTTCTGAGGTGAAATGTTTTCTCTATCTCAATATTCCAGGTGTCCCATGCAACCACAAACTAAATGCACTCAAAATTTGCTACTCTTACAGCAGTTCCAAAACATGCTTCAGGTTGAAAAAACAGAGTTGGCAATGATCTTGGTCATAAGGGCCTCTTCATGGCTGTTCTTTGAAAATTATGAGCGCTAGGGAGAACTAAACCCCGTTACACAGCATGTGACATCAAATGTTTGAGATCTTACACAGTTTTCTACGTTATTAATTTTCTACCTGATGGCAGTGTGGCCCTATTATTTTTGCCTCCCACTCTTGTTCTGCAATGAAAACTCTGCAGTAAAAATTCAGGTTAATTCCTTTTATTTTTCTACCTCCTGCTGCTGTTCTATCTGTCAGAGCTGCTGCAGGAAAGAAAAACTGTAGCAGAACAGCCTAATAAAAACATTGCTCTACCCCTTGTGATATTAATATTGACAGAATTTCACAGCTCCCTGTCTCAGACAGTAAAGAAAACAGCTCTTAATTTTCATGTTCCAAGTATTATTTTCCCATCGTCACAGGGTAGCAGAAAATCAAAACCACCCACCACCTCCGGCACAAAAGCCACCTTTGGAGCTGCACAAAAGCCATCTTTGGAGCTGCACAAAGAACACTGTCATCTTTCAGCAGCTTCAGTGATCCAATTTGCTGACTTTGGGGGATTGGACTAGATGATCTTTTGAGGTCCCTTCCAATCCCTAACGTTCTGTGATTCTGTGATTCTGTGACTTGTTTTTTAGGGTTTGTTTGTTTTTCTTTCTTTTTTTCTACATAGCTATTAATATCCAGTGCATGGCTAGAGACAAAGCAAAATACCAGCTTCCACCTGCTCTGTGGCCAGAAGGGAAAGGTGCAGTCACTTTTGTGCAAATGTTTCTCCAATGTCTGATCTGGAAGATCAGGGCACACGGCAGAAGGGGACAGAGGCAGAGCCAGCAGCGACATGAGAACAAACAGATCTGTGATTCCCTTCTTTCTGTTTTGACCAGACACAAAAATGTTATTTAGTCAAGTATTTTATAACATAGAACCAAGAGAGAGTGTCCTTTGTAGCTACCACCACGGATTTGTATGATTAGCAATGGATGGATAGCTAACAATTCAGGTGAGCACCTAAAAGTGTCAACCTTTGAACTGCAAGAGCTACTATTGAGATTTAGGGGACTATATTACTATATTGCCCTCTAGTGTCCACAAACAAGAGAAAGACTACCTTATTACTGCTTCAGTTCAGCACTTCTCTTTCAGCAAGGAAGTTCACAAGTGGGTTTGCTGCTGAAGAGCACACATGGGGCTAACAGTATCGCGTACTAGACATGCACTGCTCAGCCATCACATGCACACAGCCTTTACAAATGCTGCACCAAGGTTGTTTTGTACTTTCATTAAATCAAGTAAAAACTAACAGAAAAACAGTTGTTTTAGGGCAGCTTGGCAGTCCCAGCTTACTGAGACCTGGGGCTTTGCAGCAGGGTCCCTTAGGAGTCTAGGCATGCCTGGCAGTCTGGGGAACTACAAGTAGATGTGAGAGCATGCAACACGTGCCTCAGAGCAGCCAGTCCATGAGGTTATTTACAATTTATTTATATTTACAATATAAAACCATACAGCCCCATAAGCTGCGCTTCTTGTGTAACCTGATGAGATCAGAAACAGGTTACAAACCACCCCTCCACATTCCCCTCCTGCACAAAGATGCCTAAGGACACATCAGGCTCAAGCAGGAGCCTTTAGGTGATGTGTCCTGGCTGACTAGTGTGAGATATGTTGGTCTGATTCGTGTTAGAAAAAAACCAATGTTGAGATCATGAGGAAAAGAGTGACCAGTGACCTTTGGGGTTATCTCGTTTGTCTTTACAAGAAAACCAGATAGGGAGGAAGTGAAACACAATGTAAAGAGTTGCTTGAGAACTTGTTTCAGAAATCGATAACACCAGTCCTGCTGTTTTAAAAACAAAACAAAACCAAGAAGTAATTGAATCTGCGCAAGAAGATAAGGACGACCACCGACAGAAGATACTACACAAGTGCAAAATAGGAGGAAAACTAATTATAATATGAAGTGGGGATAGGTTATGCATATGTATAGGCATATTGAGAAATTTAATTAATATGTATTAGTTAAAGAAATATAAACCCAGAAAAAGAACTGTACAGTGTGCGGAGGCGGAGCGCAGACTCCCCACGTACCCAACACTGTTTGCTTGCCTTTACTCTTTTAATAAATTATAACCTTTAATTACAAAATTCTATTTGAGACTGAATCATTTATCACACTAGGATCTGGGTGAAGGTTCAAAAAGATACCACTTAAAGGTCGGGGGGCGTGGTATTTCCTCACAGACCCTAAGCTTTGGGTGACATGGAGATCCTGATCTGTCTGCATGCGAGATGACACTTACTCCTTGGAGGGAAGACATACATAACACTGAAGTTGAGCACATGTGAACTTGGCGAGGTTACTAACACTGACTCCACACAGAAAAAACCCAAACTTTCTCTTGCTCATCCTCCTAGCATTCCCATTGCCTTGAAAGCAAAGATGTCCTCAGAAGAAAAGTGTAGTGACTATAATAGTAACACTTTGCAATGCTTTCACCTAAGCGTAGATATACTAACAGATGTGCAGCACCCCAATAGAGGTTAACCTGACTTGTTCAAGGTCATAGCGCATGGCCAC
Organism: Mesitornis unicolor; assembly: GCF_000695765.1. Taxonomy (NCBI): domain Eukaryota; kingdom Metazoa; phylum Chordata; class Aves; order Mesitornithiformes; family Mesitornithidae; genus Mesitornis; species Mesitornis unicolor. The sequence goes on from NW_010163095.1 coordinate 7,330, forward strand.
GAATAGATCCAGACCTCCTGGCTCCCAGGCCTGTGCCTAAACCACAACAGAGAGCCTTTCCCTCAGCAAATGTGCTGAGAAGTTGCACAACCTGAACCTACTGGTTACCTTTCCTTCTGAAGTTCCTGACAGCAATCCATAACTGGATACTTCAAACTCAGCATCGCAACTGCGATCTGCTGGTGGTGACACACGCATTGTCTTTGACTTTTGTAAATAAGTCTGATGCTGTATCAGGTCTCCTTCAGGCAAATACCCGATCAATGATTAACAGCTGAGGTGCACTGTATCTTCAAAGGTCTTTAAGGATATACAGTGACTTTCAGTACTATTCATGTGACTTTCAGTACTATCCATGAGACTTAAAATGTGTTACTTCAAAAAGTGGCTTTTATTGCCACAAATAGTTTAGGTTAGGTAATACTTTTTATTGTAACACCCGAGTTGACAGAATCCTATTCACTTAACTACTTTTGATTTTCATCTTAAAAGGCAACAGTCAAAGTTTCCTGGGGTTTTTTGATGGTGTCTTACCTTTAATGCAGTCTGCTGAAGGAACGATTTTCCCTCCCATTACTGATTTTTCATTCAATCCAATTTTACAGACACACCCAAGAACTGAGCTACAGCAGCTCTTCTTAGTTATCATGAGAAGACTATTTTGAAACTTGAAATCTATTATTTAAAATTGGCTCTTACTCCAAGTTCTTTTTTCTGATTTCACATAATTCCGTGAAAGGAATAATTCAAATTCTCCTCTCGTCTCATCTCTTTTCTTTTGGGAGACCACATATGACCTGGGAACTGGTGAAGGGGGCTTGGTGTTAAGTGAGTAATAGGAAACAACCAAACATCAGCAGAGGAATGAAACAAAGCAGCCTACAGATGGAAGGTCTAACCAAGCCATCATTAGACTTGGCTTCCAACTGATGGCAGGGACAAAGTTTCGGGGATAATTCAATAGAAATAAGTCACTGAATGAAATTCAGTTTTACAGTAGAAAACATAAAAATGTGTTTTACTTCTCAGCATATGAGTGTGCCACACTATAAGCAGGGATGCTTTGCAGCTGCAGTGAAGAAGAAAGACAGAAGGCTATTAAAACTGCCTCTATGTGGTAGGCACTGGGCTGAGGCATGCCAGTATGTGCTCTGTATAGAATACAAACCGTCTTTAAAAGGAAAATGTGTTTCACCCTTTTTTTAATAATTTCTCCACCACTTATGTTGTCTTTTTTTCCTCTCGCTTCAGGGGTTCCAACCTGTGAACCCCAATCACCTTCTCAGACAGGCAGAGACCCCCTCCCAGGGACAGGAGCTGCTTACACTGCAGTATGAACTGTGCTCCTACAGTGCCTTCATGGCCCAGAGCTTGTTGTTCAGGGCACAGCATCCTTGCTGAATAAAAGTCAGCGCTGTAGCACGTGGGACCGAGAAGGACAGGCAGAGAAAAATCTTGGTATTGGTGTCTTAGTATTTCACCTTCCCATTGGGAAATGCTGTATGATCAAGTAATTGCAAACCTAATGCTGATCTTGCTGAAAAGAATTTAGAATGGCAAAGTTCAAGGAACAAATTATAAAGCTTAGTTAACTAAACAAAAAGTACCTCGAGGGCCAGACATTTAAAAGCCAGAAACCTGAAGGTACTGGTATGTATGGATGAGGAAATTCAGAAGCTGGTAATATGCCCAATTTCCACTTAAATTAATGGAAATTGAAGAGACTTATGTCCCCAAAACTCTATCAGTAACAATAGGTGTCTCTCTCTGCATCTTCAGGTGCTTCACTAACTTTAAATGCCTGGTTTAGAGTCCAGCTTTCAGCAGTTAGTTCCATGCACTGGATGGATCATGCACACAAAAGCTTTTCAAAAAATTTTTACAAAAATAATTCAAAAAATTACAAAGAAACACATTGTCAAATGTTCCTTGACTAATTCAGGAGCCAAAGATTCTTTTAAGGTAATAATAACTGAAAGGCAAAGCTTTCAAGGGTACACAGGGATAGGCAGATGCTTATCAAATTAACAGAACTGGTTTTAATCCTATTAAAAAGGAAAATACCAACACAATTTTGGTAATATCATGTAAGCACACAAACTCCTCAAGCAGCAGGGACTGTCATAAGGCTAGTTATTCTACTATTTGTCACCAATATTCCTCTTTCAAATGTTTTGTAGACAAATAGCCCATTGCTTCAATACACTTGATATACCTGCTAAATGTGTTCCAAAATTAGCTTTATTAGACAATGATAATACTCTAAATATTGACTTTCATAATCCTCTTTAACAGCTGCTGCTTTCTGCTCTTGAATGGACATTCATCTCAGAACAGAGTATACCAGTGACTATCCTGTTCAGAAAATTATTTGGGTTATTTAAATTCTGGGATGTATTATAAAAGATATAAAAACTGAAATGAAATGTAAAAGAGGAAACTCTAAGCTTACTGGCAATATTTATCTATGTGAAACACCCATAATTTATAAGTATCCACATAGTTTCTCAGTGTCTTTCCCAATAGACATTTCAAATCAACAGTTTAACTTTTATGCTTCATATGTGTCATCTTAATTGACTTGTTATAGATCTGATGCACATTTTCAGACTTGAAATGCTTATTGCAAAATCATACTTAACTCATGAAAAAAGCTCCAAACACAGAAAGCGTAAAAGAAATACAGAATTACTGAAGTAAAAAAGAGGCTGTATTTCACCTTTTAAGTGGATTAAAAGTTAACTACCTTTTATCTGAAAGCAACATGAAATTGTAATATGGATGACATTGTCTGCTCTTCAACAAAGCAGGAATAGTAAAAGCAGTATAAACTCCTTGCAGTATTCTCTACAAAAGTGCAGTCCATATGGCCATGCATTTCTCAGCCTTGCCACTGCTCACTAACATGGATGTTCCTGCCAGCCTGGGGAAGAGGGAAGCAGGAAGAGGAATAAACTGGGCTGGGAGGGGATGTTCCTCCTGCTCACTCATCTCTGAACTAGAAAGCTTCTAGACAGACACCAGACAGCAACACATTTCTGGCCCATATCAGCCTCTGCTGTATGCATCTCGGTCAAGTACATTCTCATTTCAAACCAAAGACATGAAGAGAAAGACAGAAACAAGGTCCACAGTGCCAAAGAAAGCAACTCTTACCCTCTCCCCAGGCTGCTACCACTGTAGTTCGGACAGTTTATGGTGCCAAGCAGCCAGCTGGCCATGGCCAAGGGAGCTTGTCTGCCCTTCACACTGGGCTCTGCTCATTCAGGATAGGTCATGGCACAGCTTTTCATCTTTTGTTTTGCTAATGGGCTTCATTATGATGGAAACCTTTTTTAAAATTAAGAACTACTGTAGAAAACTTGTATATCATAACCTGTTTGAAGTAACAGGAACACATCAGTCAAATTCTGATTGTGGATATTCTTTTGCTATTAATTTTAAAACTCCAGTTTGTTCTTTTTCAGAGCCATTAAGTTAATATTGTTAACCCATGTCAAGCTAAAATTTATTCAAAATAATTGGCTTAGAGAGCCATGTTGTCATCACCTTTGGAAAAACAGGTTTGCCTCATATCCCCAAGATGCAAAATTCTATTATGTTTCACATTTTTATTTTAAAAGTTTATTTAAAAATATTACTTGTTACTTGTTGAGGATGGCCTCTCATATCTCCAACTGGAAAATATTGCTGAAAAGTTACTTTTAAATTACCACAGCTGTAACACCAACAAGAGCTTTACAACTTTTTTCTGTCAATAAGAAACTATTGTACAAATGGAGTTTTGATTGCTGACAATGTTCCCTTTGGATCATTACAAAAAACCTTGACATCTTTAAGGTGAAGTTCACGTGTATAGGTATTGCTGCTGAACTAGCATAAACCCCATATTTGTTATGGTTAAAAACATAAATTTGTTATAAATAATAATTTTTAAAAGACATTTGCCCTTTTAAGTGAGGCAAATGTGATTTCTAAGAAGAAATTCTCTTGGTTTATCTGGTTTCCAGGCAAAAGCAAGTTTTCACAAATAACCATTTTTGAACTATGCCAATAATGGCACAGGATAAAATGCCCTTGGTATTGTTTGCAGGTGGAATTATGGACAGATCACGTCCTAACTTCTCTTCTACATATGCCAGTGGTGTGACTGTTGCATAAGCAGACTTTATTTGCTCATTTCATTTTTGCACCCTGTGAGAGATTACCTATTGAATTACTAAAGTAAAATTTACCTTTTCAATTCAACCACTGAGCCCTACTTAGATGCTTGAATTCAAGCAGACAGGTTTCCCCTCTGGAGCACTTCAGAGACTTCCACTCATTTGACAGGTAATGCAGGTGCTTATTTTAGGAGGCTTTCTTCACTAGACATCTAAAATTCAGATCTGAGCTAGACAGTCAGATGCAGAGTTGCAATACCTAGATGCAAGCTGGGTAGGCAGACTGGATCTTATCCTGTATAATTAACATTTAATGAAAGTAGGATGGCCTTAAAGTGAAATCTCTCTCCCAATATTCTTTATGCCTTCAAATATGGCCATTAAAATCCTGAACTAATTTTAGCCTATCTATATGATTTATTAAATATTAAAAGTCTAAGTAGGTAAGGAAAATTACTGTGCATTGCTGTCAACCTGAACAACAGCTTCATATGAAATGCTTTGGAGTCTGGATTTCAAAGCTATGTTTGCATTATCACAAGCAAAGTAATAAGCAACTTCATCCTGGAACTACAGACAGTAAAAGGAGGTCAAGAATGAATGAAGGAAGTGATTGTATCAGAGGTTTTCGGCTGACCCACTGCTATTACGATGGTAGCAGATGAGTAGACTGCTGTCCAGACCCCTGCTGTACTCCAGCCGGCCCTTGTTCTGCAAAGGCTTCTCACACTACTGTTCTAACATGCCCCACAAATCACAAGAGGCTGCACTTCCCATGCATTCCCATTTCTGCTAGGTCTTATGCTGGACACTTACACTGAATTTATGCTAATGGGGTCAAAACCCGAAGGGTTATGCATCTTTTAAAAGGATGATTAAATGGTAGCATTGGTATCTGTATGTTATATTGTAATCCTTAAGACTTCAAATAACATGAAGCAATGGAGTGCTGAAACATCTTCCAAAACAATGGAAAGAAATATTTGAATGTCTCATTAACAGCAATTGATTAGAGTCAATCAGAGGTGTACAGTCCTTTGCAGGTAGTTCCGTCAAGCAAAAACTGCTATGCTGTGAATACATCTGAATATACTTGGCACTTCGTGGTGAATTTAATCATGATAAATTGTGAGAGATATAAAAATACTGCAAATGACTGTGAATATGAAGCATTACTCACCAGAAATTAATGTGTATTCTGGGAAGTAAATGAATTCCTGC
>NW_010163095.1:12744-22835 GCF_000695765.1 Mesitornis unicolor
TGAAATATCTATTATTAAACTTACTAATTTTGAAAGCTACTTTTCCAAGGTATAATATTGAAACACATGAAGTATTTGCTAGTTATCTCTCATAAAAACAGATGAAATATTTAAACATGGCATAAATTGTATCACTGAAATAATCTCCTATTGTTAGTAAACTTTTAAAACTTACACTACATGGAAGGGCTTTCTAGAAAGCAATTAGTTTTGTGGAAGTAAGTACGTTTTTCACAATCTATATTTCAGAGAGTTACTCTACATGCATATGTCATTTTGTTTGTATTACACCCTTTGGTTCAAATGAAGTTCCCCCCATGACTGTGCTTTTCAAAGATAGCACTTGCTCTGTAAACTTCAGCTTCATGCACATCTGGCAGCCCATCATATGTCCACAGTGCAGACTGCAGGACAACAGCACAGACACTGCTATGGTTCTGGAGATGTTCCAGGGGTCTTCTAACTCTGTATCTCCTAATGTGCCCTGACACAGCTGAAGCCCTACCAGCACATCCCTGAGTAGTACACAGTACTTATGTTGTCAACAGCACAAACTCACTGCTAAGTATGCAACGCAGTATAAAACCCGTCTTTGTACACGCAAACACTCTTGAAAACATTTGGGTACCATAGTGGTCACCTAACCGAGTCTGCTTTCTAAATACATCCAGGTGGCTTATCCCTCGGAGATCCTCATCCCTAGAGAATGAGCTCTTTAGGAGCTGTGAAAGACAGCTTCACTGGAACCAGAAGTAAAGGAATAATAAGGAGAGCTTGAGCTAAGGCAAGCCTTCTAGATTTGATGTGATGTGAAGAAGGGAATCTCTGTATATTTGGGGACATTAATATTAACAAAAATATTTAAACAAGGAGAATCAAGTTATATGGAAAGGGTAATGACTCCTAAGAACATGAGCAGTACAGTGCTAAAAAGGTCAATGTTTTACCTAATTAACAAAATAGCTTCTATGGAAGATTGTGAAAGACAAGAAAACAAATCCAAGAAACTCAGTGAAAGAATTCTACAGTAGGGAATTTCAAATATATCTTGTAAACCTCTTTTAAAGGCTTCTTAAGAGTTGCTAATTCACATTCTTCTACTCTACCACACCTCCTCTGAACTCGATACTTTGAAGATTAAAGCAAACATACTGGCACAAGTGCCAACAGGTTCCTGCTCTCTACAATGATCAACCAAAAAGCATATGTGGCACTCTAGCTGCTGAAGCTGCAGAGTTTTTGGCCTCTAATATTTTTTTCTATCTCTCTTTTCTTTACTATTTTACCCTCTCAGTTGCCTATCATGGACTAATTCCTCAAAACAAATTTTCAGCTGCTTCACTAAAGACATTCTACTATTGTTCTCTGCATATTTTGGAAAACCTGAATGGACTTAGATAACAAGATCACTTTAGGAAATATTCCTCCCTGCCAACTGAGATGGAATAATTAGATCCATGTACATGCTCCTCTTTCATTACAATTCAACTGGGCCTATACAACGAGTATACAAATGCAGCAATTTGTGTGCTTACATCTGTGTGAACGGTGAAAAAAACATGTATACTTGAAAGTGAAAATGAAGTAAGATGCCAATGTCTTTGGAGCAAAAGACGAAGAGATAGATTGGTTACGATATAATCTTATAACACAGGGATGCCAAAATGCCCTAAGTTTGTAAAATCTAACTCCTTAAGAATGAAAGATTTTTGCATGCAAGCCACTACATTGGGGTGATCAGTATCAAGAAAATGAAAAAGTTTCTAACAGTATCCAGAGGGATTTATTCTTTGGACGACTAGAAAAAGACATTGCCAGCATAACCAAACAGCTGTCAGACCTTAATGAAGAGCTATTTGCTGTAGTTCCTAAACAAAAATAGTTGCTACTGAAGTTGACTTCATAACTCTTCTACCATCTGGGTTCTGTGTGTTCTTCCAGCTGTTGAGAAAGTTGTTGAACAGGCAGTGATAAATGCAGACACTGTCAGATCAGCAAGGTCAAAGCCTACTTACTACCAAAATATTGTTAGTAAAGCAGAAAACTAAGTTTCTAAAATCTTAGAAGAGAAAGGAAGAGGTCTGCAATGTCCTAAGGAACACAGAGCACTCAATAGGACCATTATTCTCTTATTTGGGAAGAAATCTACCCTCACTTTCCCAAGAGGTGAATGACTATCTGAAAAAAAATAGGGAGAGATTATTCTCCTTGCTGTTCAGGAGCTGACAACTGTCTGACTGGTTCAAAACCAAATCAGCTGTAACATTATTATAGCTCTTGAAATGCAAGCAGTTTTTATACTGTTCATCTTTATGGATGACATAAATTTGCTATAAAAGCCTAAAGACTACCCAAACACTGCAGCTCCAATTATTTTCTATGATTCAAAGCCTCCCCAGATTGATTGTGGATTCAAGATGTACAGATTCAGCAGACATCTCAGCAAAAATGAGCTAATGCTTATTGCTGTAGGAGTTAGATCTGAACACTCCCTTGTTTTGCTAGATAGTTCCCGCTTACGTTATGAGATTCCTCCAAATCTCTCTCAGGGATAAAAACACAGCTCTGGTTCCCTCATTCTGCTCTGTTCCTCTCTTAAAGACTGATCAACATTTGCTAAGTCATTCAAGAACTGACCCAATTTTACACCGTGGGTGCTGTGCTTCACTGTGCTGCAGCACTGAGGAGCTGCACTGGCAGGCAGCACCAGACTTGGGGACTGAACCTCACAGATGCCTCAAGGTAGCATCCTTGATCCGTATTCTCACTCCTCAATAAGGGATCGCATTGTCAGTAGTGCTGGCTGTAACACGTTTTGGCTGGAATTCTGTTACTCTTCTCCTAAGTTTTTGAGCAAAAAGTCCATAAAGAGTTGAAATGACTGAATACAGCTATAAGATGCCAGCTCTAGCCCATAAGGTTTGAAATATTTTGTTTCAATGCAGGGAAAAGGTGGCATAGAGGCTGCAAATTGCATTGCTTTGGAGCTGGCCTTATGTTTTGAAATGGATGCTATTAAAAAATACATGTAGATTTTATTAATCCAAAACTTTCAAAGTCTCTGTCGGCAATTTACCTGAAAAAGGTAACCACCCAGAACTACTTCCTCCATGTGTCTAAGCTGAGATCAACTTGGAGATGGATGTGAGAGCTGACTTTGCTTCCCTCTTCTCAAGTTGTCTGAGTGCATTTGTGGGCTGTTTTAATCATGAGACATTTGGCAACTGGAAGAAGATGGATGACGTGGTTTGAATCTACAGGGCAGGAGACTTGGAACAAAAAGGTCTGTGTGGCCACAGAGGTACCTCTATCTCCTGTGTCCCAATTCATGCATGGTCTCCAGCTGACAGTGTCAGAAGTTTGCAGCCTTTAGCTTCTCTCCTCTGCAAATTCAGAATTGCTCTCTCTTTGGTTTGCAGCAGGCAAAAGTTAACAAACACAGATGGAAGTCAACAGTGTCAGTGATGATAATCAGAAAAGCTTCTACTAATGTGAACCAGTTTTTCAGGATTGTGAGTTCTGTCAATGCCTGCTCATGTCAAATTGCTTGCAAACTGGCCCTATATTAGCTCCCTGGAAGATAATCTCCTATGAGACTTTTTAGAAATACCTTGGTTGCTCAGTCCCTTTACTGCGAGATTGTAAATGTCCAGAGACTTCACTAATAAGAAGTTCAAAAAATGATGAGAATGCATTAGCAGGTTACAATCCACTGTGTCATTGCAGTGAAAACAATTCTTTCAATACGAAAAAAAAATCCACCATAGTCTTGTCTTTATTAAGAAGTACAAAGTATTAAGACCTTCTGTCTCATATTAGAAGACCAAAGCAGCATCACTGTATACCACTCACCACAGGCACGATGCTAATTAGAAATCACAACTGCAATGTTATTACTGAGAAGTGATCGGAGTTTTTTATCCTAACTGGAATAAAACCTCTTGAGCAAATTTTGCAAGAATTTAACTATTTAAAGTACAAATCTCATTTGTTTTTATTTTAAATTCCATTTAAAGGTTTTCCACTTGAAACTGAAAACATGAATGTGCCATGACTTTAGAAAGCTGCTTGGCAAAACATTGTTTAAAGATTGAGGCAAAGCCCAGGATTTGGGGTTGAGTTAGGAAGACTCAATGCACACAACTCACTTTGGCCTCAGTACAGTTCCCTGCACACCAGTTAGATTCCCAGCTGTGTACCCAGTGGGAAACAGCACCACACACAGCAAAGGACTAAGGACTGTGGGAGCTAAGCTTCCTGCAAGACTGACTGAGCTGATGAGTGAGATCAGGGAGTCCCACCTCTTAGTTGTGAGAAAATGTGATCAGTTAAAGCATGGACAGCGCTGTCAGGCAGAGCAGATTTTAGGCGGCCCACGGCCATGCTCTGCACGTGAAAAACAGAAATGGGAAAAGTACCAAAACTTTTTAGTAGATATTGTAATAGTGTGTGTGTGTGTCTCCATGTGTATGTGTTTTAGGGCATATACTTCGTGTGCAGGAACTCTGGGAAGGAGTAAAGGAGAGGTTGAATATACAGCGATATCTCTGGTATATCTTTCTGCCTTTCAGCAGTTTGCAGTCCAAGAGCTTGGGTGGAGGGGTCAGGGCACCTCTATGCCAGAATATAGAAATGCACAAAAGAAAGAGAGCAGGAAACAGTATCCTCGAAACAGAGGGATGGAGCTGCTATACTTAAATTTAAATATTCATATCTAGAGCTTGAAAAGTGTCAACTGCTGTAGTTAAACACAGTACAGAAGCATATTTTCAGGTTTAGGGGAGGACTTGGGAAAAGTCAGGCCATGGGTCCAACTCCAAGTTCTTCGGTTGGGAGGACTCATAGTGTCTGACACAATGTCATAGTGGCTGACATTTGGGCCAGAGTCATTTGCTCCCCAGGAAGGAGCCTAGGTGCTGTGTAGTGGCGCTACAACGGGCTTCAGAGGGAAGCCTCACCAGGGCCACTAGAGACATCTGCAGAGGTTCCTGACTAAAAGAGAAATTTTGTCTCCTCTCATCAAAAATTGACTAGCCTATTTCTTGAAATGTGGAGCTTTTTCTAACTTACGCTTCAGTTTTCATCTTTTGAAGTAATGTACCATGAGCAGATAGCTAGTACAGATCAATTGAAATTATTATTTATAGACTAGAGATCTACTTCTTCCAAATCAGCTCAAACCTTCCTGCTTACAAATGCCTTTTTAATTAGCCATGAACAAAGCAGAGGAAACTTATCATTCAGGAATGAGATTTAAGCTTATATTTGATCATTTTCCCTTCACATAGACAGACTAACACAAAGAAACCTTTGTATCTTTAAGCATTTCAGATAAGAGCTGACAGCATCTTGTGTAAATCAACAGAGGCATCAGTGGACTTTGCTCAATCTACAAAAAGATCACACTGATCCTAAGTATGCTCTACACAATGAACAAACAAAATTCTTCTCCCTCAGCTACTTAATATGAGCATTTGCAAGACTTTCAAGAGGTAACTGTAAATATTTTATTTTAAAAGCCTTCATTCCCATGAAATGCATTCATGCTATACATGCTACTGTTCTGTACCTGTAAGAAAAAAAGCTGAGATCCACTGAATTATCGTTACAAAACTCTATGCACTTTTCATTTCCGTTATTCCATTTTTCTGTTGCTGATAACTAGGAATGCTCCAGGTAAGAATCACTCCAGTGCAATTACAGGTACAAGGCTCCAGTATCACCTAAGCGCGAGGGCTATTTGAGATTCATGGTCACACAGTTTGTGCCCAGGGGAGGTACTGGGCCAGTCACTGCACTCAGCCTTGTGTGCATTCATCACCCACTCCAATTGGAAGATTGATTAACCCTGATTCATTAAGCAAACATAATTTGCTTCTCTTGTTGCCCACCCCCTAACATACCTGCAAGCCCAAACAAGGAAAAAGGGGAATTCAGTCATTTATACTGACAATCTTTTCTGTTGATTTCCAAGCATGCTCATTTTTCTGAGAAGTTCTGATTGCTGGCATTTTACCTATATTTTTACAAAACCCTGTAAACTAAGGCTGCCAATATCACTTTTGTGTTTTATTATTTAACAATCAGGTGTCTCATTGTAAAGCAGAGGCTGCAGATTGAAATGGATGCCACATGAAACTCTGCTGCTTTAGATGACATCAAAGGGCAAACCGAACCTAGTATCACCAAACCTGTCTTAAACTCATGATTGCTGCAATTAACATGTATGACATTATTTAACTTGGTGGTTACTATGACCAGTAGGAAAATTAGACAGTTACCAATAGCATAAAGAGCAAATAATTGGAATACTTCCCTAATTTGTTTGGTAAATAAGAAAAACAACTTAGTAAATACATATTTTTGCTTCCTTCTCAATATGATACTGTCAAAGACGCTCTCAACTCTTGACAGTATTAAGAAACAAGATGATCCATTTCACTAAGGATTTCCTAGTTAAATATTTTAATAAATATACATAAATACCTCCAGGCTTAATTTTTTGCACATTTGGAAATAGTAAAATCCAACAAAATACAGGGTTTGTATTTATTTTTAGTTCTGCTGCTGTCACACTTCAAAGTAGTTTAAGAAAAAAACCCCTGCAACTATTCAGTTATGAATCACTCCCAAACTCATATTCTCCTTATAAACCAGAGCTCGTCCAAGCCTTTCCAGCATATGTCACTGAGCTGACATTTGCTGGACAAATGATTTCCTAGGCACTGAGGCTCAGATCATGAAAATGAAAAGAACAGAGAAGGTACTTACACAGCAATTTGTTACCACCACCACCCTTAAAACTGCTGCTTCACTGTCACAGGATCTTGAGCTGAGCACAAAGTGACCTCAGTGCCACCTGAGAGCAAATTAGCTGCTCAAAGATTCATCATGAGCTAAAATCCCAAAGCAGGACTTGTCCTGTGACATGTGTCTGCCTCCAGCCTTGCCAGTAAGCCTGAATTTTGTGGGTCCCTACACAAGATGCAGAAGTCAACAGATGGTGTAGGATAGGTGTTTCTTTAAGAATCAGAAGACTCGTCAGAGATATGGAGTTATCTACATGCAAGTCCTTGCCCAAAAGCAGTTATCCACATTCAGATCTCCCAAGGCCATCTGAGTCCAAGGGAAAACCTCTCTCAGTTTCTCCACTTCACATAAAAAATAAAGTGGGAAGAGGGATTTGACCCTGTTTCTAAAAAAAGTGACCAAGCACTAGAAAATCAGAGTCCTTTTATACAACATGAAGAAGCTTCAACAAGAAAGCTTTCTCCCATATGTCAGAAGAAACATAGGCATATCTAGATTTTCAGATTATGAAACATTGTTCAAACTAGACATGGTTTAAAGGACAGCAGTGAAGACCAGATGATATCAAGCCTTCTGGATCAATGGACAGCCTTCAAATTTCCTCATGGAGTACAATACATCATTTTTATGCAAGCTTTTATTTGAAAATCATATAAAACCTGACTGGCAAGACTGTTTGATGTGGACTCATTGACATGTTTTGGAACAACTGACTGAAAGTAAGAGAAGAATCTTTACCTTACACTAGCAGCTGGACTCAGATCTTTCTCAGTACTGACTGCAATGGCAGGTAATGGCACCACATGACAAGGGGCATTGCTTTTAGTCATTCTGATATCAGCGTTATGTGATACCATGATTGGCAGGCGGTGCTCTAATTGTCAGAAGGCAATCACTCACAGCTAAAGCATCTTGTTAAAAAGACACAGAGAAACTCACAGTTCCACACTTTAGTGCTGTGGCAGTTCTGTGAAGGAAATCTTGAACATCAGTTTCCAACAGATATTATTTTATCACATATTTTCTTCTGCTAAAGTTCCAGCTCTTGGATCAATTGATCACATGAGCATTTCAGATTTTGCAACAAAAATGTTTATAGACTATAATACTGTGGAAAAAAAAACCAACTTGAAACCACCATCTAACCATAGCTTTATGTCCTTAGAAACCAGGCTCAAAAAACATACTCACAACATTTAGGCTCAGGACTGTAAGAAGAAATAAGCATATTGTGTTTAGTGAGATAATGCTTTGACTGTGAAGGACAACTCATGACTCCTGAGTGCTTGTGGCTGGTGATAGGATTCTAAGTTCTACCAGTCAGAGCAGTGTTCATTAAAACCTCGAGAAAAAATACTGGACATTCCCCGCCTCAAATCCTGCATATGTATGGTACATTTTATGTCATCCAACACAGAAAACAGTGACCAGATGTAAGTGTTTTCATAAGCATCACATGACACTGCAATGAAAGAATGAGAAGCTCTTCAGAAAATCAGCTGCAAAGTCAAAGGAACATCTTGTTTCACTACATTTGTAACCAAAGAAATGTGAAATCACCAGACCCGAGTTGCCAATAAAGTAAGTTTGTCTTCAACTTATAAATTTTTAACTGGCCATCACAGAGTTGCATATATATTTTCCCTGAGATAAACTTGTTGAGACTGGCAATAGCTAAAAGCATGTTTTTTAACTTGCCACTGATGTCTATTTTAATAGCTGCTAGAAGTCCTATCACGTACTGGACAGCCCTGTGAGGTGCTATAAAAAGTAGAATGAAAATAATGCCACTGGCCCAATGATCTTGCACTTTACGTGTAGGGCAAAACAAAACAGAGAGGAACAGGAGATGGATGATAAAGAATATGGAAACAAGTCCACCTTAGCAATTCAGTAGGCTAGTCAACACCTTGAATGCTACTCAGTCTCTGTATTTTCAAATTTTTGTAAACATCAAAGAAAGAGCGAGCTCTCAGGGTGGAGAAAGGGTTAGTATTTACATTGTGTTTGTTCAGATTTTTCAGAGCAGAAGTTCCAGAGCCTGTGATCAGCTAAGCCATGCTGCTGCGGTTGCTTCCTTTTCATTTTACAGTAAATACGCTCATAGCAATCCCTGAAAACATAGATGTGAAAGCAAAAATACTCTCTGTGGCCTATTAAGAGCACCACAAAGAGCATTAACTCAGAAAATTAATTAAACTGTATAAAATTAATTCCTGTAGTGCCACCTTGTGTTCAGATACAACTCCTAATCCTAACAACCCCTCAACCTATATTTGCACCAATGAAGCCTTCCAACCCTAGAAACTGATTCACCCTAAGACTAGTTTAAAAACTGAGCATTTCCTCGGACATTGGAGAAGCTGCTCCTCACATGTTTTAGCATTAACCTTCTTCCTGGAACTTTCTGGAGTCTCAGGGATGGAAATTCAGAGTCCAGATTCTTCTAAAGCTGGGAAACACCTCAAGCTGCAGCAGTACCTGGTGCTCAGGGCACTACAGGACAAATTGGGAAACAGAAAAAGTCCCTAGAGAATTTATGAAATTGCTGGATTTTGAAACTTTAAAAAAAGGGATGTTGCAAAAAACACCCAAGTAAATTACATTAATCTGATTACAATGGGCCAAAAAGCTCTATATACAAGTATAGATCCAGATTTCATCTCTCTCTATACACAGGAGTGCTGGAATTCATAAGCAACATATCTGTAACTGCAAAAACACTGGTGAGAAAATGCAAGCAGTCACTCTCTATGCAGTACATTACTAAAGTAGGTCACTTATATTCTATAACAGAAAACTTGCAGAATTCTAGGGCACCCTAGAGAGGAAAGTATAGGAAACATTTATCCAAAAAACTCTTGAAAATTATCCTGCAACTTGCAGCACAAGTGAGAGAATTCTACTGAAGTTGAGCATATTATGGTAATTTCATCAATATCACAAGGAATTAGGTACCCTTTTCTAGCCCAGAAAGCAGCAGATTTTTTTATTTATAAATTTATGTTCATTTACATTTAGATATATTTTTAAAGAAGTTTAATAACCACAGTTCAGGGACTTCCTTACCATATATGGTTTCCACAGATAGCACAGATACTAATGGTGCATCTAAACTGGAGCTTGTGGGTAGGAGATGCATCTACAAGGTGCAAGCCTTGGGAAGTTGAGGGTACGCATAGGGACTTAGATGGACACAGGGCTCCATTTAATGCCCTGCAGTATGAACATCAAACATGCAGTACCACTTGCTGTGAACCTAGGATTGGAGAAGTTTAAAT
>NW_010163095.1:22856-31785 GCF_000695765.1 Mesitornis unicolor
CACTCTTTCTCTTAAGCGTCACTAGGCAGTGCTCATTCCTGCAGTGTTTTGTGGAGATCCTCCAGAGAAAAGACCTAGGAGTATCCCTTCTAGGGTGCTAAAGTCATATGGGCATTGTCCTGGTGAACAATGTGTGCAACGTGAGACAGAGATTTCAAAACCTCATATTTTACCCAAGTCATGTGCACCTGCCTTGCCACTGACCTTCCAAAAGCACAAACAAGAACACCTGCCATGGCCTATTAGCATCCTCAGTGACATTACTGTGACATGCTGTGATTTAGTGAGAATGAGGAAGGACAGGATACCAAGCAGGAGGCTCCAGGCAGCTTGAGGCGGGAGGAGTCACAGAATTGCTGTCCCAGGAGATGGCAGCATGATGCAGGATCAAGAGCAGCATCAACACCAGCCATACCCTGGCTGCTACCAGGTGCAGGAACAAGGTTGCTGGATGCTGCTAAGCCTTGACATGCTGTGTCTCAGCATTTCTGGGCCCATAAAATGTCCTCATTCCAGTGTGTTTGTTGGATGCCATTTCCAGTCAGGATGACTTGATTTAGGTCACTAATTCCAAGATGTGAAAGGCCACTTTCATCAAAGACTGACAGAAGAGCTGAGCAGGGATTGTACCATTTAATCCAACCTCTGCTCAAACAGAGTCAGCTACAGCCAGTTGCCTATAACCACATCCAGATGTCTTTTGAATATCTCCAAGGATAGAAGCTCCACAACCTCTCTGTGCCAGTGCTCAACCTCCTCTCTTATCACAAAGCCCCAGTGTGGCTCTCCGGGGCCTTCACCATCTCTGCCAGAGTGGTGGGAACATTCCCAGCCCAAGCAGCTGAGATAACACACAGCACTGTGTAGTTCTTGCTACACTCCACTCTAGAGTGCAATTTACTTTCTTAAGTTTTAAGGAGACTTCAAGCATTTGAAGTGTGAATGTGTGAGTTTTTCCTTCACCAAACATCACAGTTATTTTAAAGAACTGTGATATTCAAAGATATGCAGTTCAAAAAGCAAGATGGAAAGAAGACCGAAGGTAAGGCAAAAGATTCAGAGCCTTGAGCTACTTTGAGCTTATGTTCTGTGTAATCCTGTTGCAACTGGTGGAATTCCATTAAAATTTGCCTACCTGGATACGTTGAACTAAACATCCATAAAAACATACTCCCTTTGGCAGGTCAATCCAAATGCTAGCAAACTCCTTGCAAGAAAGATGTTGTCTTCTCTCTCCCTAACCTTGGAATGTGGCTGAAAAAAACAGCTTTATTAATGAAGTATGAAAAGTCTCTTGACATGTGGACCCTCTCCAAGTTTGTACATGTTAAAGATTTTGCTATCCTGAAGTTCGGGATGTTTTGAACGGTCATGGTCTGGCCATAGCCAGTAGAGGGAGCACAAACCTCTCTGCTTTTATTTTCCCGGCTCCATCATCATTAGAGCTGCTCTTTTTATTTGCTTTTATTCTTTTAACACGATATGATCGGTTCTAAACAATTTATGGAAGCTGTTTGGAAACTCAGAACATTCCTCATCACACAACGCATGAAACTGAAGATAACTGAATGATGATTTGGGGCTTGAGAAATAAGAGCTCGAAATCAGGCAGGATTTATGGTTCCTTCAGAAACACAATTTCTCCCCCAACCCCAGACCTGGAGTTATGACTTTGAATCCTTAAGAAAAATAAATCCTGGAGTACTAGATACTTAGTGTGTAAATATATATATGTGTGCATATATATCGCACACATACATATGCAGACATACATATGTACATTTTCCTCCATCTAAAAGGAGAGTGAACACGTCTACCCCGTTACAAAGGATGATAGTCTCCTTTTTGCAGGTGGGGACACTCAGACACCAAAGACAGACCAGTGACTTCAGGCCAGACAGCACTGGCAGGAGCATCTCAGGGCTTATGCTCAAGGCTGGGTGCGGGCTCCTGTGCATCTGCTGAAGGGCTCAGCTCAGCTGAATGTGGTTACAGACTAAAACATCTTCCCAGTGCGAGGCTCTGAGCCCAGGCAGAGCAGTTACGGGGATGTTTGATTTGCTCTGGGGTGCTATGATCTTGGAGGCTTGACTCCCACTCTGTTGTCATAGCCTCAAAACCATATCGTCTCACTGATGAGAAAGTGTTAAACTGTCTTGCCTGGTTAGAAAGTAGACATGCAGGCTATATTACAGCAAGAAAAGCATCCTAAGGGGATGCTGTCGCTTACAATATGTGAGGCCTGTGAGATGTACCTTTGGAAATCTCAGATTTTTAAGACAAAATTAAAAGAAAACAACAACTCATTAGCTAGTTTACAAAGGAGAGGGAAGTATCGATGCATCTATGGGTATTACAACACAATACCAAAAAAGCAGCATGTCCTTTTGGCTGCAAAATATCGCAGTGCAGCGATAAACTATGAAGTCTTTGTGTGAAGAATCATATCAGTTTCATTACTCTCAGACTTAGAGGGAAATCTATAGCACTGCCTAGTCTCCAAATTTCATGGAGATTCCCAAGACACCTGCTATTCTGCTTCCACCACAACTGTGGATATGACCCTGTGAGAATCTGAAACATTCCTACTTCTGTTGGTTAGAGGGAAGGATTGAAAACTTGATAGATGTGCACTCTGGCATTCAGCCACAAGATGAGAAAATGGATAAAATAAAGAGCCATAAATTGTTATTTTATTATTATATCTACTGATTTTCAGGCCCTTTCTCTCACAGGATTTCTGACTGACAGCTCTGGAAAGCTTAGTTGTTAAAATACTGATCCAAAAAACCAGCAGATGCAGGTACTGAATTTACTAGTACAGTATAAAGTGAAGTGAAGGCCTGCATATATAGTCCCAAAAATCTTGGCCTGGAGAAGCAGCTGACTAGAAAGACTTCTGCCCTCCAACAGAGAGAAAAAGTAAAGGAAACAAAAATCTACATCTTGTCTTTCACCATGAGACCAAAGAGAGGAGAGCTTCAAGTTTCTCAAAGAACCAGCTAAACAGAATTAGAAATGAAAGACAGATCCTCCAAGCAGCATGGAGTCCTTCTCATTAGTGGCACTCCCAGCATTCAAACTAGTAAGTACCAAGAAATGGCAATGGCAGGATAACAAGGGCTTCAAGAAGATGCTAACAAATCCCACTCCTCATCACTCCCCCATTTATTTTTCATCTCTCACGCTAGTCAGCTCACTCAGTCTTACAGCTAGAAGTTACCGGGAAAATAACTGCAAATCCTGACTCACCATGTGCTTAAGTCTCACAATATACATACTAGCCCACTTCTTTACTTACTTCAACTGGGAAGGTGATTATTAACATAAACTATGCCACAATCCCACCATGAGGAGTGTCGGGGACTTAGTTTTCTCAGAATGAAAGAAAGGATTTGGGGTTTGGAAGTGCAAGATATTTTGCCAGTATTCAGTGCTGCTGTTCTCAGAAGAAAGGAAACGTCTCTTTTTCCGCCTCACTACTGTACAGGAATAGGAACAGAGACTGACACAGCAGTCAGGGTGAGGTTACACATGAGCCATTTGGCTGCCAGCTCTAGGCATGGAGTCTTGATCCTGAGTCACAACAGAGTTCATTTTCAAGTGCTCTGGCAGGGTGAAAACATACAACAATGCACAAGAACAATGTTTCCATCAATTTTAAGGAGTTGCTGAAACTGCCAGGATGTGGTAAAGTCATCTCAGCATAAATCTCAATGGACTGTATCAAACAGCCCATTTCCTGGGACTGCTGAGCCTTAGGTTTACCTGCATTTCAATGTTAAAGCAAGAAACTCCATATTGAGTAACAGAAATGTGCTAAAAATTTATCATTATTTCCTCTTCAAGTCTCTTCTTGTTGGCTTCACCTACTTATCCTTTCCTTACTGCTGCTACTTCTCTGTCCTTCCTGCCACAGCCTCTCACAGCTTCGCCCCAGCAGTTCGGCATGCTGGTCTGCAGCAGTGGCCTCCTTCCAGCCCCTGCACTTGCCTTACCAGCTTCCATAGTCCTTACCAGCTTCCATAGTCCTTACAGGAAACGTGCAAGTAGAAGACTTCAAAACAGAAGCAAGTTTTTCTTCAACCCTGCCACTGCCACCTCTGGAGCACACAGTTTGCGCTCCCAACCTATCTCTAGGATGGGAGAATCTACTAAGTTGGTACTAGTGCTCTACACTGGTCTGTGAAGACGAGCTTGAATAATTTCTCCATTGAAACTCTTAAGCACATTCATGCCAGCTTCCTTCACCCATTTATATTTCTCTGGGTATAAACTACATACAAAATATCTTCTAATGTTTCTTCACATTGCTAGAATTACAGAAATAGGTTTTAATGCAGATGAAAACAACACTGCTAGGCTGCTTAAAATATGTTACATGTGCCTTTTGAGAGGACATAATAAACTTTGTTCTGAATTCTTATCTTCCATACCATTACATACCAGCAACACTACTTATTTTGAGAATACCACTCTGAGATTATGTAGTAAAAGGGAAATTAAAGATCAAAGAGATATGAGACAAACCCTATGAATTTCAAGATAGTCTTTACAGTGCTGTGGCCCTGTACTCTTATCATCTGCCCCCTGCTCATCTTCCAGGTTATCTAGTAATAGACCGTGTGTGCTACTTCCCTGTGAATACTGCATAGAAAGTCAAAGGAAAGTCTTTGGTGAACTCAATGTGGGACATCACACACGATAACAGACCACCCATTATGCACTAGTTTGCTGTGTGGGTGACAAAGGACTCACTTGAAAGCTCTCAATGGGTGAGCACTGTTTTGGGAATACCCACATGGGCTGGTAACTCTACACAAATGACAGGGGCTTCTGCACAGATAGGTATCTTCTGAGTACTGCGCCAACAGGTTGATTATCGGCTCCATCCCTCCACGGGGTCACACAGTCTGGCACTGTGCTGAGATTATTTCAAAGCTCCTCACTGTGGAGCAGACTCATTATGGGGTACTGTGCAGCCCCCTGCAGGATTTTTGATTGCCCTGCACTGACATCCCCTGCATGCTTCAAGGTATGGAGTACGCCTTCATGAACATTAACTTCTTTGCTCTCTTGCTGATCAAGCATATGTTATCAAGACCAAGATATATTAAAGCTGTTTTATTTTCAGATTGGATGCAGTATTCCTTAACTTAAGACCAGGCCCAATCTCAGTAAGTGTCAAATGGTAACACAAAAAGGGAAAGAAAAATCAAAAAGAGACTTCTAGGAATGCTCCCAATGTCACAGATTTCTGTGAAGGTAGCAGGAAAAGGAATTCAGAATCAGATCATGGCGGGAAAATTCTTATCATTAGCTGACATCAAGAGGCAAGTTTGAGAGATTTAACATAGTATGAAAATCCCAGAGCAAATGTCATTAATAGAACTGCTAGGATAGAAAGTAATGCTTTTCACCTGAGAAACAGTTGCACTTAATAGGAAAGTCTCTATTATTAATTTGGATAGTGACAATGTTTCTCAGGAGTCCTCAGGAAGCACAGAATATTCATCTCCAGATAAAAGATAAAAGCACCATCCTTGCAAGAGAACATTATTTCATTGCAGGTTCATCGAAAGTATTACCTCCCATGTGTTGTGGCTAGGAACGTGTGCTTAAAAGGAGAATGAAGAACTCCACAGTGGGTAAATACTTCCTAATCACTGATCCTGCCAATCTGTATCTGCAATTAAAATCTCCGGTCAGGCAGGGGCAGTGGTAATTAAACGTAACACGTAACCTGTTGGTCTCAGAAAGCAGCAGTTATTAACAAATCTGAACTTCCTTCTCATACAAGTGCCATTACTAAACCTATTTGCTGCCAGGATGGAAAACAAGTGTCAAAACCATCTAATACTCTCAAGGAAAAATATTAACAAAATACATTACTTAGTAACTCATGTGATACTTCATTAGATAGAAAACTTTCAACTCAGAAGTCCTCATTGATGCCTGCATCAAGTCACAAGAAGAAAAACACTAACATCATCTTAATAGAAAATACTAAATATACAATTCTGTCCAACAAAACCTACACAATACCTGAGAGAATTTCTACTCTGCATGATGGAGTTTAGTGGAGGCACACAAAGTCATTCTTAATTAGCTAAACTGGGTCATGGGCATGGTATTGGCACTTTAATATGGCACCTAAGCCAAACAGCCTGTCTGAGAGGCAGGATAAATTAGCCTAGATAGAGCACTCTGTAAACATAGCTGCAGGGCTTCCAGAGCCTACGCTAAACTGGGCACATGTACACAGTTTGTTTAATGCTGAATAGATATAATCTGACTCATGGACACCAGGAAATTTGATGTGTGCACCAGTGTGACAACAGCAGTGACCTGAGACCCTGGAAAACAAGTATGTCACCTAATGATGGGGGTAAGACTTATGTCAGATAATCCCTTTGCTTGAAACTAAGAGGCGAAGAAAGCACAGTTAAAAGTTGTAATTGCTGTAGTTCACTGAGTGTTCCCTAGGGCACTGTATTCTGAAGCCTGGAATAAAAACTATCAGCATCCTGAATGGAGCTGTCAAGCCACACTTGTTAGCAAAATGGGCTGAGAAGATGAAAAATCCCTTTTCACTTGCAATTGATAGAGCCAATAATTCAGGCTTGCCAGAAGAAGCCTCTAACAGTGATGACATCTGAGGCAATGTGAAACAATCTAGAACTCCTTGATGGGTTTCCGTGCATTTGGCTCTAAGGGAGGCTCAGAGATATGCAGGGCCTTGTATAAAAATCTTTCCATGGATGAATGTTTATATAGCACAGAACACAGTACTTCCTTGATAACAGGTGTTTATCTAGAAACACAAAGAGGTTAAATGTGGAAGAACTTGATGGTCAACACTCATCTGTTTTCCCAAAGTCCCAAGTTTATATAGTTCGGGGTTTTTTTCAATGTGTGTTGGAATGATTCTCAAAAAATATTTGAGAGGCCTCCCAATAGCTTTGAAAAAAACAGTGAATTCAGGGTATGCACCACTACAAAAAGCTTCTTGCCACCCAATGCAAGGCAGCAAAGACTAAAACCCCTAAGGTTTTGCCCTTTTAGGAAGAAGTTTTCCTGCTGTTGTTTCTGACTAGATGTTAAAAGGTTCCAGCAGAGGTGTTTACATCCACTGGATGTACAGGAATGTTAAATGTATTTCTGTAGAGAGAAATGTATTTTTACCTGTTCATGTCACGAATGTAAAAGGTCATAAGAAACCTTCTAAAGGTGCTTGGGGAACTTAGAGCGGTTATTCAGTAAGGCACAGATAAGTAAACTCTCATCTGATCTCTAAACCATGAAGAATCTCTCTTCTTGATGACAGGCTACTCACACTATGTATCACCATCATAGGATGCAGATGTCACTTGCAAAGATTTACACATCTTCTAATGGTGTTGCTGCTTTTCTTGTGGCAGCTGACAGTTCTGTTTGTGAGCTGCCACTGCTACAGAACCCAGTTCTACACCATTTAGACTACAGACAGGACTTGAAGACCAGGCAACATTCAAAGCAGTGGAACGACTTATAGCTTTTCTCAAGATATTCTTAAGAGAAGCCAAAGTACCTGAAATGCTCAATGGCAGAATAATTGCAGGACATTTCATGTTATGCATTTATTTTTGTCAAAGGTTGTTGATCCATGCATTGGACAGAACCTATTTGTCTCAATGCTGATAGTGGCTGCAAGGCTTATGCACACACATTCCTCCTGCAACATAAGGACAGAGACAGTTTTTGTTATTAGAAAAACACAGGAAAATGCTGAATCATACTAAGAAAGTGAATGTGCCCTCTGCTTGTCTTGAGAACAGCCACAAACAACATTGCTGGAAATCTCTCCTGAAGTCAGCCCAAAAAGAGTTCACAGAATCCAACAGTCTGCCTGAATCTCCAGTTACTAGTAATGCTTCTAGACAACAGCTATCTTGAGTCTCTGGGAATAACAAAAGCTTTGCTGGGTTCAGTCAAGGTTAAGCTTGAGGCATGAGGCAAGAGATAACAGAAGGTTATGGACCCAGCTGGCAGTGTGCACTCCGTAACTTACTGTTGGTCAGCAAGACAAGGCAGTAGCTATGCAAACAAGCCACCAATGACTTTTGCAGTCATGACAAAAAAGAATGCATAAAGAATGATGAGAATGAAAATAATGAGGCGGTTTGCACCTCTCAAACATGGGAAAAAGAGCAATGCGCTGATTTGACAAATGTAAGCAGAGGGCAGATGGCTGGCATCCGCAGCTGAGTCAAGGCAGAAACAGCCACGAAGAGGCACTTGGGAGTCTGTTTCCCCACCATCACCATGCTTTCTTAATATATAACATTATAGACATGCCCCATTGTCAATGGTGGAATGAATCACACAACTGGAGTGCTGCCATAGATGGGTATAAGCTCTTCAGAAGCGATAGGCAAGGAAGGAAAGGTGGTGAGGTGGCCATGTATGTTAGGGAATGCTATGACTGCCTAGAGATTAGCGACAGTGACAACAGGGTTGAGTGCCTATGGGTGAGAATCAAGGGGAAGGCCAACAAGTCAGATAACATGGTGGGAGTTTGTTATAGACCACCTAACCAGGATGAAGAGATAGACAAAAATATTCCATAGGCAGCTGAGAGAAACCTCACGATCGCTTCCCCTTGTACTTGTAGGGGACTTCAACTTCCCAGATATCTGCTGGAAATATAACACAGCAGAGAGGGAAAGGTCCTGGAGTGTATGGAAGATAACTTCCTGACACAGCTGGTAAAGGAGCTGACAAGGGAAGGTGCCCTGCTGGACCTGCTGTTTGCAAACAGAGAAGGTCTTGTGGAGGATGTGATGGTTGAAGACTGTCTTGGGCATAGTGATCATGAAATGACAGAGTTTTCAATCCTTGGAGAAGTAAAGAGGGGAGTAGCAGAACTGTCACTTTGGACTTCTGGCAG
>NW_010163096.1:0-13514 GCF_000695765.1 Mesitornis unicolor
TATATATATTTTTTTTTTTTTTAAACCTTCCAAATACTTGTTCTCACTCTTCCATCTCTACTTTTTGTATTGCACGCAGTGGTTCTACATCAAAAGGAAGCTGTCTTTCTCCTAACCATAACTTCTCCTTTTTACTGTCTCAGGCCTACATCGAGAAGTACAAATTTACCAGTGTTGTGGCTCAAGATCTTCTGGATTCCTTCCTGAATTTTTTTCCAGAGCTGAAAAAGCAATGTGTTGAGAGCAAAGCAGGTAGGAAATATACTTAGTTAACTGTAAACACTGTAAAAAATCTGGGTGATAAATTTTGTGCTTGGCTTGGAGGATGCACAAGAAAATGCTACAGCAAACAAAAACACTTTGGTAACAGCCAGATGTTCATGATACAAATGACTGGTGATTTATTACTGCCTCATACTGGGGAATGAGAACATCTGAAATTGCTGGCAGTTTTGGCATTAATTAGCTGAGTGGCCCTCAGTTAACTTTCTCATTAACTCATCTTTCACACTGCAGATAGAATGATCAGTGCATGTGAGATTTACACGTGCTGAAATGCAAGGAAATGGTGAACACACTTTGAAATTTCATCTATTTTAATTACAGAAAACATGCTTTGAGAACTGTAACTTTTCCCAAGGTCCATCCATGCACATAAAACCTCTTCCATAATGTTTTGGTCTCCCTTATATCCCCCATTTATAGCTGTTGGTGGATTTATGAAAGGTCTGTAATCTATTAGGTGCTTATTAGCTCACTTATTTAAAGAAATGAGACTAATGTTATCCTGCCATGTGTCCATCCTTGCAAGTAATTGTCAAACCAGTTATTTTTAATTAGTTTAAAGCAGACTGGCAGTGGAGTACAGCTCTTAAGGATACCAGGTTCCTACAGGCTTTGAGCAAGCTGCCTGTGGAGCAGTGCAGATGAACGAGCCTGCTGTGGGAAAAGCTGCAGCATGAGCTCAGCAGTTGTATGTTTGATTTGGCCTGCTGGTTGCCTAATGAGTTAACCACAGCATGTGTTAACGTCTGCCTGGCTTAACATTGACTGGATGCAGGAGAGAAGAATTTTAGGGTAGATGATGTGGAACGGGAAGTATTGCCAAGGGTTAGGAAAGTGCTGAGGTGGTGAAGGGTCAAGGGGAAGAGCTGTGTTGGAAACCAGGCTCTGCTACCTCTGCCACTTGTGGAGAATTTTTTTTTTGTTTCAGTTATTGATTGTATAAATAAATATTTTTCTTTTGTTAAGCAGATTTTTCCCACATTCTTCACTCTTCTTCAAAATTCTGAGAAAGAGAAATGCATACATAAAAATTTTTATTAGAACATAATTTGATCATGGATACTTGTTATCCTGGCTGTCTTAAGAGCATGTGTGTTTCTCGTTGTCCTGGTTTTGCTAGGACTGAATTGTAGAATCCTTTTTAATGCTTCAGTCAGAGCTGGAGTTTGTTGAGAATGCTGCCTTTGCTTTAATAACAGAAGTTGACATTATAGCTTTGGCTGGAATGAAGTTATTTTCCTTATGAAGCTGATAAGGTTATTGTTTTCATTTTAGCTGGCAGATATTTGTGCTTTTCAAGGATTCCCCTGTACCTGAGGTTATAGTTTGTTCTGGTTTGTTTTGTTTTCTTGCTGCACAAGAGAAAGGGGGGGAGAAGGAAGAGCCAGGGTCTCTCTGGGATAGGTGACTCAGGACAGATGATCTGGTTATGATCCAAGCTGACCAGTAAAGATGTATTCTATCCCATAAACATCACACTCACTATAAATTGGGGAGCTTGCAGGGAGCAACCCCTTCAAACCCCTTCAGCCCTTCCTCCTCCTTCTTTAATCCCTTCCCCTCTCTTTCATGATGATGCCCGTCTCGCTTCCTGAGGCTTACCCCTCCTGTCGAGTTTCGGTTGGCTGCTTGTGAGCTGAGTATATCTTTGATCGCATTGTTATCCTTCCTATTCTTGTTACAATTAATTGGAATTGTCATTATTTAAGTTTGGTTCATTTTAGTTATTAAATAGTCTTTATATCAGCTGATGAGTTCTTTACTTTTACTCTCCTGAATCTCTTCCCCATCCCACTGGGAAGTTGGGGAGAGCTGAGTGAGCAAACTGTGTTTAGATGTTTGCCAGGCTAAACCACAACACTTGTACTTCCTCACTGTAATGTTGAGCTCTAGAAAATTCCTGGTTAAATTTGGAGAGGTGTTGCTGGCACTCTTCCGGGCGTACCGTAGGCTAGCCTGATACGACTGTTGTGTTGCTGTAACTATAGGTTGGTCTGATTTGCTATTGTTAGAACCTCTCTTAACTGTGCTAGAAGCAGTCCTGAACCTTGAGGCAGCCAAGCCACCTGCAGAGACTCCTGCTCGACATTTTTGGTGCTCCTCATTCCAGGACTGGAGTTTGAACGTTGGCTCAATGCTACAGGACCTCCGTTAGCTGAGCCAGACTTATCTCAGGGATCCAGTCTGACCAGACCAGTGGAGACACTCTTCAAACTCTGGACCACGGAGCCTCTGGACTCTGCTGCTGCCGCCAGCAGTTTTGATCTCACTAAGTGGAGAACGTTCCAAACCGTGCTTTTCTTGGACAGATTGCTGGACGGGTCACCACTGCCACATGGTGAGTGCTCTATCAGGACAGCAGAAAAGCGTTTCGGGGATAATTAATTGAATTCTCCAGAGCCCTACTCCTCGCTGACCTTATCATTCACACAAAGTTGGGATCATGGCAACGTGGTCTAGTGAAAGATATCCCTGCCCATGGCGGGAGGGTTGAACTAAGTGATCTTCAAAAGTCTTTTCCAACCCAAGCCATTCTGTGATTCTGTGATTTTAAGATTCATTATTCTCTGCTGACCCTCAAGTTTGACAGAATATCTCACAGTTCTTTCTCTGTGTATGTGCTCTCTTCAGAGGTGATAAAAAAGCTTTCGGAATGTTACTCCTCTCAGCTGGACTCCATGAATGCAGAAATCCGTATCCGCTGGTTGCAGATTGTAGTCCGAAATGACTATTATCCAGACCTTTACAAAGTCCGTCGCTTCTTGGAAAACCAGGTACTAACTGCTGGATTAAAATCACTGCAGCTCTCAGTGCATGAGACATGTGCATGAGACATGCGACGTGAAAGACCTTGGAACTTCTGCTTCCTGGCCAAGTGTAGACCAGGTGTGTTGCGAAGGGGCTGAGCATGGCTCACCTGCTAGCGGGTGGGGAGGAATGGACAGATGTCATTGAAATGCCTACAGATAATCTCTGCTTTCCTAGCCTAACTCAATGCCTCGTCCCAGCTCTGCCCGGTACATTTTGTGTGTTGCTGTGTAACAGTCCTGGCTTTTCCAGACCAGAAATGTTCACAGTACTAAATTGTGTGATTGTTTGAATATTTACACTGCCAGCAAGGCTAGGGCTCATCAAATTCCTTTCAGTAGTTTTTACTGTGCAGGAGCAAAAGGTTAATGCATGTGTTCACTGTGGCCTCTTTTCCTTGGCCTTTTAAAAATAGTTCTGTTATTTGTGGAAGTAGCTCAGTCTTGGAGAGCAAATGGGAGGTTTTTTGTTATCATTCATAAAAATCTGTGTGTTAAACTTACTTAGAATAAACTTGGCTGCCTCTAGAGGAAATGTGTTGCTTGTCTCCAGACTGGAGTCAGTCAGGGCTGTTGGAGTGGAGCTGTAGAAGAGCTGAACCTCTTGACTTTTACTGAAGTGATATTATCCAGTTTTCCTCTTTTGCAGATGTCTCGGATGTACACGATTCCACTTTATGAGGACCTTTGCACTGGCACCCTCAAGTCTTTTGCCTTAGAAATTTTTTACCAGACCCAAAACCAGCTGCACCCCAATTTGCGGAAAACCATCCAAATGATTTTATCACAGGGCTTGAATCCACTTCCTGCCATAGACACTACAGCAGTCACTGCAGACAGGCCAGCAATGGTGCTTGAGGACAAAGTCTCAGAGGCCACAAACGGTGCCATTTCACTCAGGGATGTTAATGTGTCTGCGTAGATCACCAGCTCATGCCAGCCATGAAGCTTGAAAATGGGGACAGGAACAGAGGAAAGATCCCAAGTGTCGCCTGCTTTCCCTCAGCCCTGCAGCTGCAGTGTGTTGTTGTAACTGGATTTCTCTCCCAAAACACAAAGCAAATGTGCCTTCGAGTATCCAGCATGTGACACTGCCACGTTTCAGAGATCTTCGTCAGCTGTGGGATGGATATTTTGAATCAGTTTATACTGGGCAGGGACTCCTGGGCAGTTGCTTCTCCATGGAAAGTGGACAGTTCCCTTTCCTGAGGCTCTTCTGGCTGGTTTCTCCATGTTTGTTGGTTGGTGGTTTGTTTGGGTTTTGGTTTTTTCTATTTTTCTTCCTATTTCTTTTTGTCTGAGGCCACTGAGGCACGTCCTGCTTGCTGTGTGTACGTTCCTGGGGAGTGTATATGTGTCAAGCTGCTGTTACCCTGAATATTTGGGCTGAAGCTCTGCAAAGGAGAGACTCAGGAATTCTCAGTGGCACCAAACACCTTTTCATGTTATGCTCCTGACTGTGACAGAGGTATTGTGATTTGGGAGGTAGGGGACTAATGCTGAAATAATTAAGAAACTAATTTTAAAGAGCTCCTGTTCCCTCTGCCCCTGGGTGGCTAAATAATAATAATGCTTTATATATATATAAATATATATATAAAAGAACAGGGACACCTTATGATGGATTTGAAATCTTTCTGTAGTTAACCCTGCCCTCAGTTTTTCCCTTTGCACTCAATGGGACAAGCAATAAAGAGACGCGTAGGCTCGAATTTTCAAAAAAGTTAAATTTAGGTGCTCAAATGCCATCGATCAGTACTAACTGGATGCCTAAATCTCTTTAACTGTTTTGACAAGTCTAGCTGCAACCTTTGTTAGTGTGTCAGGATATGTAGCACGTGCGTTCGTCAGATGCACTGTGTGTCTTCTATTCTGTCCTTTTGGAAGAATTAACAGGACCTTTAATTTAATTTTTTAAAAGATCCCTAGCATATGTTGGGCCTGGAAGTCAGCCATGGAGATATCCACAGTAAGATTTTACTGCCTTGAATAACATCTGCCTGAATAACAGTTGCCCAGTTGTACAACAATCCGAGGGAAGCACCCTCTCTTGATGCGAAACTTCTAAGCCCCGCTGTACCCAAGTCTGTTTTCTGACTTGTGGAGGTGGTAAGATGCCATTTCATTTGCACAGCGTGCTATTTCTCCTGTTTCAGCCATGCAAGATGGGGAGTTACTCTCTTCCGTCCACGCCATTTGGTCTTGGGAAGCTGAGGGCAAATCATTGTTGGCTATTAGAGAGTACAGGTGATGGTTGATACGCCCCGTGTCACATTATTTTGACATGTGGGTAGCTGTGTGCCCCACAGGATAGAGGACTAGTTTGGATAAAAGATGAAACATTTGGAAGAGGCTCAGCTAAAGGAGAGGTGAGAGAGAATCTGTTATATGCTTTGGGGCAAATTTAGCCCTGCTATGGGGATTTACATAGCACAGGAAGAGGGGAAATTCGGGAGAATTTTTTTTTTTTTCACCAAAAGTATCTGTTTACACCCATGTGTGGATGGGGACTTAGGTGCTGTTACTGGATCTGCATTTTCTGGCTTTAAATTGATTTGGACTTCACCGTAGCCTTAGCCTGGGCTGAACTGGGATAAAGCAATAATAAACTCAGGCCTCTGTAGTGCTTAATTAGTTTTCAAAATGGGCCACCAGCGTTGTTGGGCTTCAGAACTCCAAGCTCTGCTCTTTGGCCCTCGAGTGGGGTTATCTTTTTCGTTCTGTTTTGTTTTCCCAGAAAGGATGGAGAATGATGTTTTCTGTACAAATTTCTTTCCTTTTTATTTGTTGTTGTATTGAAAGAGATTTGTGCAAGCTGACTTTCCACTTCCCGCGTTGCCGCTGCTGGTGCTGCGTCTCCTGGACCCCAGCAGCAGCGGCAGCCTGGCCAAGACCAGTAACCACTAGCGTCTTTTGGGATCCCAGGCCTTCTTTTTAACTTGTATTTTGTGGGAGAATGTATGTGACCCTGGTGGGAATTTTTAATTTACATGGATGCCTTATGATGATTGTCAAATTAAACGAAGCTTTGTGACAAGTTTGGCCTTTGGGGCAGTTTTTCAGCGTCCCTGCTGTACGTGTGTGGAAGAGCTGATTTGGTTTCGTTGTCTTTGTTTTGTCCGTTTCTGGAGCGCAGCGTAGAGAGAATCTGGAAGCTAAAAGCTGCACAGTGAGAAGTTGTGGAGGTGGCAAAAGCAAATAATCAAAAGTAAATATTATCTGTTGTTACTACACTGAAATGCATCAGAGCAGCTGTTTGTTTGCATATAGATGCATCAGGGCAGGGAAATGCTGGCGTAACCCAACAGACTGTTTCCTGATTAAAGAACATGAGATCTGAGTTGGTGTTTCTGCTCTCAGCTCTGTGAGATGGCTGTTTTCACAGGACTTGTTCTCCGAAACACAGAAGCAGAGCAAGATCTGTTGAAAGTACTCTGTGTGCCCTTCTTCAGGTACTTTTGCTCCTCCTGCAAGCAAGGAGTGCATTTTTATTTTGAAGAGACGAAAAATTGGCAGCAAGTTTGTGGAGATAAGCTTTCCTTTTGTTGACACACAATAAATTAATGCTTCAGGCTACTTTCTGTCTTGATTTGTAGGAGACTTCACATTGACAGGCAAATTAGACTGAGGTTAAATAGAAACTATTTATTCGCCTTATCTTTGGTACATTCATTTCTGATCGGTTAAAGTAAGATTAGTCCAGCAAATCGGGTTTGTTTAAGCAGATGCCAAGAGATAGGGTTATCTTCTTTATTTTGAAAATAAAGCTGTTACTTTATTTTATTGCAGCCTTAAGCAAAGCAGCATGAGATCTAAAACTATCCCTTGTGGAAAAGCTCTGAAGAGCCAGACCCTTTCAATAAAATACAATGTTGTGAACTTAACCTTTTAGCATTTCATAGCCACACTGGTTAACAGGTAAAGTGTAATTCTTGTTAGCTGCACATATATACTATGTACATATATACACATAGATACATATATACATACAGTTTAAGCTTGTAATTTTGCTGTCAGGATACATTGCAATATCCTAACCGTGCACTCAGTTAACCAAGAACAATTCTACCAAACATCCCAGACGTTTGGATTTAACCCAAATTTTCTCATGTTCTTGCACTGCAGCAACCTTGGCCGTTGCCTTTTCCAGATAACGCAGGATCTTCTGTACGTCTGAGCTAAGCGCAGGTGCTGCACAGTTCACCTGGGTCCAGTACAGTTCTTTGGTCTGTCTTCACTCTTTGTGTTTGCCCAAAAATAAACCAGCACAACAGTCAACGCTTAGCAATCACACTTGTTTTCACACTTTTCACCATAAATTCATAAAAGCTTAAAGTTGTTACAACCACAATATCAGACTGTGCATGAAAGAAACTGCAGTAGAAATCACAGTGTGAGATTTAGAAAGCCACTATTTTCTGAGATGCAGAATTATTTTTCATTCTAAGTGAGAGTGAATTTGTAGAGGCCTCAGGTAAGCTGTTCTAGCTTTGTTACGTGCACTCCTCAAACAGCATACCTGACTTCTAGTTTGAATTTGTCTAGTTTCTGCATCCAGCTCTTGAAACTACTGATTTGTTTGTGAAACACAAACTGCTTGCTGTTACTAAGGTCTTTCTCATGTAAGTACCTCTTAAGAGAAAACAGATGGAGTTGTTTGGTCTCTTGCTGCAAGGTATGTTTTCCACACTTCATGTATTGCTTTACCTCTGGGTGGAGCATGGTGTTTCAGCATCCTTTTAAAGAGGAAATTGCCAGAACCCCATGCTGTTTCTTAAAAAAATGCCTCGAATGCTGCTGTGTATTCACACTAACTTGAAAATATTATTTTTGTTAATAAATATCCTGGTCTTTCATTAATTACAGTAGTAATTTGGGCACCAGTTAGAACATGTCTTACATGGACATGGCAACCTTTCCTCTTACAGGCAAAGGGCTGTAGGAAAAAAATACTCTGGAGGTGACACTTCACTCTGCAGAGGGAGACTGGTTGGTTGCATTGAATGATTGAGCCTGTGTGAGCACTTCCCCTCACCCCTCCTCTGTGTGCATGCACCTTCTGCTCTGGAAAACTCATTGCCAGTGGAGCCTTCCTTAAGCTAAGCTACTCTGTCTTTCTGGAAGTAAGCTGAAGAGAGCACTGTGATACCAGGCTGCTTCTGGCTGGCCAATGAAAACCATCAGAGACTTCCTCCATACCATGCTCTTCTGAGCATAAAACCCAAATTCCCCCTCCAAAATCTCCCCTAAGCAAAGTGACATTCCATGCTGTTCCTCTGACAGCTCTGATCCCTCTCAGCCTAGTGGTGTTGCAGGGACTTAGCCTGGTATTGGGATCTAAAGAATTGGAAGAGCTCTCCTGTGCAACTTGAACAACTTCTGTGTGTCAGAGTCTGCAGAAACACACACACACCCTGGGCCCAACCACTACTGCTCGGATCACTTTTACCCCTCTCCCTGTCCTTGAGCCATCTGGAATTGGAGACAAAAGTGGACAAGAAGTTGATGAAACCCAAAACCTGGTACATGATCATGAGAATAGAAAATACTATTCTGTCAAAGGATAGTTTTTATTTACATGGAAATGAGCTCCCTATTTAACTGGATGCAAATCCCTCTTGACTGTTTACATTACAACTGGACTCAGCCTCGTGGTGCCTGCTTTCCTCCTTTACAAGGAAATATGAAGCACCTGTGCAAAGTGCACTGAGAAGCAGGTTGAGAAAAAGGCAAATGTCTTTTTGTCTTAAAATATTATCTTCAAGACTTGCTGTCTTTTTGTGTTTTTGTCTTCAGGAACAGTTTAATCCTGCAGGACTGCCCAGAGGCAACAGAGAAAATTCTCTGCGCCTTTTTTTACAAAGAGTTTTGGGTTTATAGAAAAAAACCCAAACCCAAACCATCACTGGCTGTGTAATGGATGAATTTGCTGGTTTCCAACTTTCCAGTGGCGCAAGGGAAGCACATCAGATGTCTTAGAGACCAAGACAGCATCCATCTAATAGCGCCATAAATAAATACTCTTATGTGTTTAACAGGTTGGATTTACTGTATTTACAGTTAGAGCTCAACATTCATACTGCTTTCTATAATCTGCCCTTCAGTAGAATTCGTGTAGTTGAGGTCTGTGATTGCTGTTTCCTAAAGAAAGCAAGGGTGAAGTCACACAGCTGAGTCTCGCTGTTCCTCAGACAGAGGCCTTTCTTTTTCCCTCCCCAAACAGACCTCTCCTGTGTGGGTGCAGTTGCAGCTCTCATGCATGAGCCACAGACAGAGGGGTCTTTATTCTTACTGACGGCAATGTTTCCTTTGCTCCGGAGAGTCAAAACTCAAACGTGAGAAGTCTTGTTTGTTGATTAAATTTGTTGTATGCAGCAAAGAAGCCTTGTGTCTGTACCACCGGCATAAGCGAAGGGCGGAGAATGTGTTTCTGGATGAGTGGTCAGAGAGCTGCTGGATCATCTGCAGGTTACCTGCCAGTCCTTCCATTCTGCTAAGGCGGAGGTTTGAGAGGATTTCTGCATTCATTTCTGATAGGAACAAATCAGAGCAGCGTTTTCTGTGGATCTCTCATTAAGACAACTTCTCTGCCCAAGGACCAGCTGACAACCCTTTGACTCAAACCTATCATTGTAGGTCTCTGCCCGAGGACCAGCTGACATAACCCTTTGACTCAAACCTATCATTGTAGGTGAGTGTGAAAACTAGCATTTTTGGTAAACATGGTGTCTTCTCACGCTGGCTCAGCAGCCTGCTTACTTGAACACGTGAGCTTTCCGAGAATCACTACTGTAAAAGGCCAGATGCAAAAAAGTGGCCTCCTGTGCTACACCTGGACCTGGCCCAAAGTGCTTGGAACTACCAGTGGTTTACTGAAGGGTGGCCTGTAAGGGGCCTTGTGTCAGCATTTCTTTCCTTTCTTTCCTTTGTAATTTTTTTCTTTTCGTTCTCCTTTGTTTATAGCAAGTCAGTATTTTCCACGTCTATTTTCTATTTCACTGGGCAGCAGTAGCTATCAACTATGAGAAGCAATACGGTTGTCAGTTCAGCCTTTGGACATTGCTTGGCGATAGACTTCCTGAAAATGTGATCTTTGCCGTTATCTCGGGAAAACGGCTTTGTGGAGGTGAACAATTTCCCTGGGAACTTCTCTGCTGTAACCTTCATGAAAATACAGCTCGGTTTGCTTTTCCTCGGCCTCTAACAGCTACTCTGGTGACCGTTAAGCTTTCCTTAAGAGAACTTCCAGTCTCTTCCAGGTATTCCTGAGCTCAGAACTCCGCCCGAGTGCCCGAAAACAGTCGGTCACCACTGCCCGGCTCCCACCAACACCGGACCCCGCGGATCCCCTCGGCCTCCGGCCGTGGGCTGGACCCCGCCGCGGTGCACGCTGGGACCTGCCCCTTCCCTGCTCAAGCAGGCGGCGACGGGCGGCGCCGCATTGGTGGTGCGAGCACCACGTGGCCGCCTGCCGCCTCTTCATTGGTCGGTGGCCCAACCCGTTACCTCGGGGCCGGGCAGGAGGTGTCCGGCGTTGCCGCGGTTACGGCCGCTCCGGGCATGGCGGCGGGGCGCGCCCCGAGGTGAGGAGGCGGCTTGAGGGGATTTTTGTGGTGGGGTGGTGAGGGAGGATGCGTGCGGAGGTGGCTTGGTTGAGGGCTGTTGTGGGGAAGGGTGTCAGGATAGGGGGCCGCGAGTAGGAGGAGGTGTGTGCGGAGGGAGCCTTGCTGAGGTAAAGGGGTGTGAGCGGAGGGGGCCTTGTGAGGACGCTGTGCGTAGAGCGCCGGGGCAGGGGTCGTTTTGGGGGATAGAAGGGTCTAAGTGGGCTCCTGCGTGTGAGTCTTCTTCTGAGACCTCCTCTTCTCTTTCCCATCAGAGTGGCGAACGTCAGGGGTGGTATCAGGTGCTGAAAGAAGCCGGCAATGGCGTGGTTCGAGGCACTCCGTGGAAAGAGCGAGAGGCTTTAAATAAAGATTTAAATAAATCTTTCTTGCTTATTTGTTTCTCAGTTACACTTCTCAAGTCATGCTCGTTTATGTTCCAGGTTGGTGTTTGGCAATATAAAGTTGTGGAAATAACTGGCTGTTTACTTCGAATTGTGTTGAAAATGCTGGGAGAGAAAAAACAATTGATTGTGAAAAGAGACCTTTACACAGACCCCGCGTTTCCAGCCAGTGATACCTCTATATTTTTTGATTATTGTACCCCGCTTGCCCAATTCAGAGGTGAAATATCTTGGTTGAGACCTAAGGTGAGTTTTAAAATTTAAAAGCCAGTGATATTAGCAGAATTGGACTTCAAGGTAGTAAATGGTATTTAACGTGGACTGACTGCTTCTAGGAGTTTTTATTGTTTAGAAATATAGAAGTGATAAAACCAGGACATGTTGGTGTTGACAGTTCATACGTTATAGTTTTTAAGTTGAGGTGCTTGTTTGTAGGTTTAATTTATACCCTGATGTAGAACTTTTGCATTACTTGACGCTTAATAAAAATTCAGATATTTTATGCTGATTATACTTCATTATGCAAATAAAATGCATACTAAGTTTAAAAATAGCATGATGTTTTTCCCTAGTTTTTCAATGTATTGCTCTCGAATACAAATGACTGAATTTTAGAGTTTTTCAGAAGGATGTTGCATTTTTTTGCGATTGTTGAGGAAAATTATTCTTTGATAAAAAGAAAACTTTTAAAAGTTTTTAACTTGTCATGTTGCTTTTAAGCTTGCAGCTGGGTTTCAGATCAAGCAATATGAGAGTAGAATGTCTAGAATGCATTTGGAGCGAAGTATTACGATACTGCCTTTGTGTGTGGGGAAGAAAAAGGCTATAAAATGTAATGGAGAAAAATAATATGTGGTCTTTATGTATTATTTTTCTCCCCTGTATCTGGGGATGGCTGTAGAAAAGCGATAGAGCTGTTGGTTGTCAGACAGAATTGGCAAATAAATGACTTCCCACAGCACAGTGTGCAGCCTTACAACTTGATTACTACTCAACTATTACTCCACTAAGGAGTGACCAGGTAATTTCCATCTCTTGCAGCATTTATAGAGGAGAAAAGAATAATTTTAAAAACTTGCTTTCAAATCAGATTAAATAGCTTAGGACTTTGCATTTGAAATAATCTATTTTGCTACCAAGTAGTCTGTTTTTATTCGCCCTATGAAAGGTCTTTTAAGTTTGGATGTGCAGCGCAATGTGAATGGTATCAGGTGTGTATATCACAGTTGATGGTAAATGAGCTGATGAATTATGTTGTCGTTCCCTTATTGGTGCTTCTGCTAAGGTTGCACCTGATGGTGACATTTATGTACTAAAATCCATGTGGGAACTAGATTTACCTCACATCAAGTACCTGCAAAATAGCCACAAAGCAGGCATTTGTTACTGCTTGCTTAGGCTGTGTCTGAAGAGGAAATATTCTAGAGGTAAAAATGCCCTTTTTGAGAGGTCCCTGGAGCCCTTCCATTCCCTGAAGTGCAGGCTTCCTTTGGCTGTCGTGCAGGGTTTGGCTTTAACTCCCTTTCTTTTAATTTCAGGACATTTGTTCTGCTCCTCGGTTATTTTCAAACAATCTGCAGGATGTGCAAGTGAAACAGGGGATTCTGGGAGATTGTTGGTTCCTGTGTGCCTGTGTAGCTTTGCAGAAGAGTAGATACCTACTGAATAAGGTATAGAGAAGTTTCTTGTTTTGCATGTCAGAAGTTTTCTTCACCCAGTTACATTTGTGTATTGTTTTCAAATCCCAGACCTCAAAACCGAATACCAGTTTTGTTCTGCATAGTTTTACTGGTTTTGTTGTGGTTGGTTGGTTTTTCTGTAACAATCAGCATATTTTAAACTGATGTAGTTAAAAACCCATGAATTGTTATTTGTCTTGATTTTGGCTTTCGCCATCTAGGTGATCCCTCCAGGTCAGCCCAGCTGGACGGATGAGTCGTACCAAGGCTGTTTCACTTGTCGAGTCTGGCAGTTTGGACACTGGGTGGAAGTAACCATTGACGATCGGTTGCCTTGCCTTGGGGGTAAACTCTGCTTTTCCCAGTGTCAGATGGAGGATTTGTTTTGGCTTCCGCTGTTGGAAAAGGCTTATGCAAAGTATGTGAATGCTGTTATTGAGGGAAGTAAAGGGAGGTACGATACCTGCGTACCTTCTGCTTATTTTGTCGGGCTGTTGTGGGCATAGGTCTGTGTTTTATTCAATGTAAAGTGCAGTGGCTGCCAGCTCCCCCATACTGGGTCGCACAGAAGTTTATCTTTAAACTGTAGATCTGTAGGGTGTGTTTCTAGTTGCAGGTGAGGTAAGATAGTCCTAGGAGAAGAATTATAATGAAAAGAAAGAGCTGCAATGAATTATCAGGATTCACATGATGTTCATGAAGTCACTATCCATTGGTCATGTAATTTATTGTAGGGAA
>NW_010163096.1:13545-19003 GCF_000695765.1 Mesitornis unicolor
TATTTTACTAATACAGTATCTGAGGGCAGCTGAGGCTCAGTGACAAGCCGAAAGCATGTAAATATTTTCATGGAAAGCAACAATGTTGTGTACGTTTATTCTAGTTGAGGCTCTGGTTGTATGGGTTTCACAGTTCTTTTGCTTTATTTGATAGTTGTTTCTTCTCAAAAGCATAAACTATATTGTTAATATGTTTGAAAATGCAGTTATTTTATGTATTATGACACGTCCATCGAAATGCTGTCCAGATGGACAAAACAATTTGGAGTCAAAGTGCCCTGGTAAGCTAGACATCAAACATCCAAAAGAACTTGGACGAAGGGTTGTGTGGTTGCCAGCAG
This sequence comes from Mesitornis unicolor, assembly GCF_000695765.1. Taxonomy (NCBI): domain Eukaryota; kingdom Metazoa; phylum Chordata; class Aves; order Mesitornithiformes; family Mesitornithidae; genus Mesitornis; species Mesitornis unicolor. The sequence goes on from NW_010163096.1 coordinate 13,887, forward strand.
AGGGCAGAGAAAGACCAAGTATGAAGTAATTTATTCAGCTGCAGATACATTGAGCAGAAGTTGTGATGCAGCAGTGGTGTGTTAAAGCTTCTCTGTAGGTTTGAAAGGTGCTATTCTTTGTTTCTGTAGAGTCTTCCTATTCTATCTTTTCTATTATAGCCTTGATTTCTTTTGTGATCTTTTGCATCTGCTGCATCACATCGGACAGTCTTGATAAATTGTTGAAGTGCTGCTCTGATGCAGAGTGAACAAAGAATAGTTGACAGCTGGAAATGTTATTTATTTATACAGGATGCAGTTAGTGTATCGTGAAAGATGATGTAGTGCGTGGATAATGTGGTACAAATGACTAGTACTAGGCTAGAGTGGTTTCTGTATAGGGTGGAATGAGTTGTTATAAACTTCCCATTGAACAAGGGAATGTTTGATGATTTATGTATTCCTTAGATGTTGTATTCTGTATAAATGAAATAGTATGTGCTTCCTCTTGCCTACGTGGGGATATAGGTAGGGTACAGTTGTGATTGTGATGTAGGGTGGAGTTGCAAGTACGTAAGAACCGTGTTTCTTTAGTTCTGCTCTGGTAGAAACCTTTTCTTGCTTTTTCTTTTTAGAGTGCATGGATCTTACGAACAGTTGTGGGCAGGACAAGTGGCAGATGCTTTGGTTGATCTGACTGGAGGAATTGCTGAAAGATGGACCTTGAAAAGCCCTGGGAGAAACACGGAGAAAGAGAAGACTGGCATGGTTTTGGAGAAAGCAGTGTTCAGGAGATTAATGAATCTGAAGGAACAGTGTGTAATAAGCTGCTCGGTTCTCAATTCCAGACAAGGTAACAGTCAAGTTCTAGTACTTCTTAAAGTAAAAGTCACAGTTTAACAGGGTTCAGAGCGCAAGGCAGTCTGCAAATGGTTCTAGAGCCATGCGAGTTTCACGGTGCAATTTTACGTAATGTTGGATAAATAAAGATTTAAGGATGTTGTTGAGTTCAGGGTGGAGGGTGTTTTTGAGTAGTGCTTTTTATGTTAAGTGCTAATGTGGTCAGTTCTCAAAAGTTAACAAATGCCCCTCACCCAAAAACAATCTTAAAAACCTTAATGAATTTCAGCACCAAGAATTTGTAGCTTTTTGAGATCACGTGGTGAGTTAATATGCTTTAAAATTTGTGTTTATTTTATTTCTTTATAATCACAACTAAAATGAACTGTTTGGGGTTTTTATGCTGTTTTTGTACCAATTTAAAAACAGCTTCCTCTTAGTTCAAAATTGCCTTCTTTCACAGGATCGTTTAATGTAATTGTAAAATACAGAGCAGGTTCCTTTTGATTACTTTCAAATGTTTTTTTGGTTTCTATTCAGGTGCAAGTGACCTAGGAGAATTTCATGCCTTTATTGTGATAGACGTGTTGAATCTGTCTGAAGTGTCAGGGAAGGAAATCTTCCTACTGCGAATACGAAATCCTTGGGGAAGGCGGTGCTGGAGAGGTCCCTGGTGTGAGGGGTGAGTAGGTTTCTTTTCATTTGGAGAATAATTTGTGGAAGTTCTGAAGCACAAAATATATCTATGTATTGCAAAGGTGAATATTTCTGATAGGCCCTAGCGGAGGAGAGGGGCTTCAGTTCGCCTGCAGTCCTTTAGAGACTTCAGTAGTTCACACAGCTCGTTGGTTCTGGGCAAGTAATTTTGATCTATTAATTCTGGTAATCTAGATTATTTTAATAACAAGGGTTTTTTGTTTATTAAAGTGTTGTATCTTTTCATGAGATAAACTTAAGATGTTGGTTTATTTTCTGTCTCCGATTTTTGTGGGGTTTTTTTGTTCTGCAGTTGATCTAAGTATCTGTGTTTATGTTCGTGACTTCCTTAGAAGTCACTTGGCTTTCCTCAGCTGTTCTCATTCAATCCTGTCTCAGTTGCAGAGGAGGATGTATAGAACAGTCTAGCAGAAGGAAGGACAGATGTCTGTGTTTTCTGTGTGTGTGCTCTCCTTTCCGTGGAGTCATATGAGTAAGAGAAGCTGAAATCGAGTAGATATAAAGAAGAGATCTGTTTTAAAGGAAATGCAAAAATGTTTAGCAGTTTGTATAGCAAAGTAGGAAGAATGACAGGGCAGACCCTGCTCGCTTATTTTGAGAAGTGTTAGCATGTTTAGACTGCACAAAAGAACATGCAATTCTTCAAGCAAGGAGCAAGCTTTCAGCATTAAATTACAGTAACGGTATGATCGTGTTAATAAACCTTTTGGGAGAACGTTTGGGTTTGGGTTTGGTTTTTTTCCCCCCACCCTGAGTTAGAAAGATGGCTTGAGCACATTAACTGAGACTTAACTTGATGTTTTTTGCTTTTGGCAGAGTTGTGGTTATACACTTGGTCTCTTGTAGTTTCTTTGCCAGACAATAAATCGCCATGTAGTTACAAGATGGCATTTCACTGAGTGGCCTTAGAGCCCTGTTTTATTCAAGTGCAGAACTGTTCTTTTTTGTTAGTACTTTGAACATTTTTGATTGTTTCACTAGCTTTTAGTGGGCCCTAATTACTGAGGTGTTTAAATTCTTGGCTTATCGTGACTTAGCTAGCAAATTAATGGGGCTAATCAGCTACTCATACACAAAGTGTTAATTTATGTTCTCTATACAGCATTAACGTTCTTTCAGAACAGTCACTGTGCAGCTTGTTTTACTTTTTTGTCGCTATTTTTAAGGGTTGTTAAAAATCTCCCCCATTTTTGACTGTACTGTCAGCTGTAAGCAAAGTAACCATTTCACCTAGAGGAATGCTGCTGTATCCCGTCTGGTGTTAGGTTGTTTCTAAGTTTTCTTTGATATGCTGTGAGCCATACTTTCTATCATCCCTCTCATTGACACTGCCTATACAGGAAATATTCAGTGCAAGTATTTGACAATAAAATGAAGAAACCTCCTCTTATTGTCCTGGTCCATAGACTATCCGATAGAACGTTGTTATGGAACTTTATTGGGTAAAGAACTAAACGTTAACTTTTGTCTTACGTGCAGTGGTGAAGGATGGAGCCAGCTGGATCCAGCAGTGGCCTCAGAACTGCTCTCACAGATCCAAGAGGGAGAATTCTGGGTTGATGAAGAGGAATTTTTCAGGGAGTTTGATGAGATTACCATGGGCTTTCCAATCAATGAGGAAGGACATCTCCAGAGCCTCTATACAGGTGTGGTATGAGAACTTCTTTCTCATAGTTGTGGAGTTGTGGAGTCTCCTTCTCTGGAGACATTCAAACCCCGCCTGGACGCCTTCCTGTGTAACCTCATCTGGGTGTTCCTGCTCCGGCAGGGGGATTGGACTGGATGAGCTTTTGAGGATCTAATGTTCTGTGATTCTGTGATACAAATAATGTTATGTCAGTAGGAAAGACTGATTTGAAATGCAAATGGATCCAAGTAGACTTTTATTTCTCTTTCTCAGTCTTTCTTTCTCCTTTAGATCCATAGGCCTTTTCTGTCTCTCTTTAGAGGAGCCTTTGGTATTTCCCTGAGGTCTAGTTACTTGCTAGTTTGTTGAGAGATCAGGGTTCTCTATCTAGAAGGCTGCTGTTCTGGACAGTCTTGTGTGTTTCATGGGTTTGTTTGGTGTTTTGGGTTTTTGTGTTTTGTTTTGTTTTTTTTTTAACTGGGAGATAAACTTCAGATTTCTAGAAAGAGTTTCTTGTTGTAAAAATGTCATCAATCTGCCACTGCCAGTTGTGATATTCGTTCTCATGCCTCTCAAAATGTTGGTCATGAGTATCTGCTTGGAGAAAGTGTCAGTGCTATGACAGCATCTTTTCTTGGGCTGGCGTCTCTGTGCCATGTATCTGTTGTATGAAATTAATTAGCCTCTGATGTCTGAAATCCACACCGTGTTTTTGTTATTTTGTTAGAGAACGTGCTGTGTCACTCGCAGAATCTTTTTGGATCCTGGGTGAGAGGCCAGTCTGCAGGTGGCTGCCGTAACAACAGCAGCTTCCCTACCAACCCGAAGTTCTGGCTGAGAGTCTGTGAAAAGAGTGAGGTGTGCATTGCTCTGCTGCAGAAACACAGGAAATACAGTGCTGACTGGGCCGGGAGAATTCAAAATCTATCTCACTTAGCAGAGGAAAATCTGTCTTTGACTGAAGGCATTCAGGGGAAGAATTATCAGGCTGTGGGATTGCATGTCTGGAAGGTAATAACAGAAGTGACTGCCATTTTTCTTTTTGCAAATAGAAGTTTTAAAGCATTACTGAAACTTCTGAGCAAAATGATTCATTTCCTACAGCAGTGAAATGATTCAAGCGTTCACACACTTGGCATCTCTGATTTACGTTAGAATGATCCTGTTTATCTCACAGTGTAGTTACTGTCTGTACAAACTATTAGTGCACTGGTACTTTCTTCTTATTGTTGGTGCCAAGTTACAGAAATCTTAGGGCTGTTCCAAACCAGTGCATGACATTTCAGGCTGGTTATTTGATGACTATTCCTGAATTTACTCCTCCTGAATATTAACTCTTCCTATTCCTCTTTGATGATCAGCTTATCTGCTGATATGTTCCTCATTTACTCTTGTAAATGTATGCATGTTTATAAAAATGTTTTAAACAACATTTGTTCATTTTAAGTTTTGTTAAATAACCACATTCTTCCTAAAATGCCATGCATCATTATGCGTCTATTCTAGGTGGAGAAGAAACGATTTAACCTTCCAAAGACCCTCTCTACTCCTCCAGTTGTAGGTACCGTCTGCCACTCCTATGACAGAGAAGTGCATATATGCTGTGACCTTTCACCTGGGTTTTATCTTGTTGTTCCGAGCACTTTTCTGAAAGATGCAGTAGGGAATTTCTTGCTTCGCGTGTTTTCGACGGGAAGGATCTCTCTCAGGTAGGTTTAAAACAAAACAGAAAATGTCTTACAGTCATTGTCATAAACAGATATATGAAGTATAGCCCTAAGTATAAATGTTCAAAACATTTTGAAGGGTTGTGCAGCGTACCAAGTAGCAGCATTGTTTTGTCTTTGGATTCATGTAAGCAGTGTTCTGCCTCCTTGGTTTTTTTTCTGAAGCTGCTACTACCTCTTGTTAAAACATCAGTCAGAAGTAGTCAGATCTTGACTCTGAACTGCAG
>NW_010163097.1:381-1000 GCF_000695765.1 Mesitornis unicolor
TAAAAGAAAAGGTTAGAACGGCTGAAGAATGCTAAGTAGCAGCGCGGTAGAGAGATGGCTGAGCTCTGAAATTGCTTACAGAATTACATTTGTTTTTCTTGTGATTTTATTAAAAGTCACTCCTCATCTCCAGAATGCGTGAAAATATCTACTTTCCACTCAGATACACCACATTAACTTGTTGGAGGCGAATTTGTTTGTTTGTCTATTTTATTTATTTGCCAGATAAGATTGATGCAGTCTTATTAGCGCTGTATCTAGTTATAGGAAGAGATAAGGATGAGATGTTTTCTTTTTATTCCAATTACTAGACTTGTCACCTAACTGAATAACTGATATATGATTATTTATCTTGAGTAAATAGAAATCAGAAAAGCAGACAACTTAACACATACAAACAAAATATGTATGTTCCGTATTACTATATACCTCCTATGTAATTGAGGAGATTAAAACTATGGCGTTAAAAGGGAGAAAGTTAAATACTCCACACACGTCAGTCTCCAATGAATATTCTTCATTGCTACGCCTGGAGGTTTGTTTATCCGGCCGGTTGGGGAGATTTCGAATTTTAAAAATATGTGTATGCGTTACATAAATTCCTCGAAGCTCAGTAGGA
>NW_010163097.1:1030-2570 GCF_000695765.1 Mesitornis unicolor
ACCCGAAAAATGCTTTATACCAGCGTTCCCTTCACCTCCGGGGCAGCCCCGGTAATTCCTGTATGACTGCATAAGCTGAGTGCGGTGCCTTACGCTTGGGCTCCGCGTTTTTAAGTTTATGAACTTAGTATTATGCCCAAAGCCTGTACATACACACATACATAGAAAGCTAGAGGGAGAGGGGGAGGTGACTTTTGTGTATAAGGAGTTTGCATCTGGACAGGGGGAGCGGGTGGGAAAGGGGGGTGTCAAGCATACCTTTATATTAAAATAGCTTTTTCCCCATAAAAGACTGGTTGTCATAGTTCTGATTAAAATTAATTGATAGATGCCGTCCTTTCAACCTAAAGCCAGCGCTTCGCTGCCGAGAGCTTCCCCGCAGCCTGCCAGCAAGGCTGCAGCCGGCGGGGCTGCCTTTGGCTCAGCCGGAGCGCGACACAGATATTTGGATAAATAAGCAAGTAGGGATGCGGCGTCGTGAGCCGTCTTTGGGAGCGTCAGGCAGGAGACCCGGGCTCTCCCTGCCGCCTAGGGGGAAGGCTGTTTTCGGAGCAGCTGACGGCTGCGTTTCTGGCTGCGAGCCTTTCTGCTTCGGATGCCGTTAAACTTCATAAAGTTGCTTTTCGAGAAGCGTATTTATTGCGGCCACAAAATGCTGCGTGCAGCCTGATGTCGTAAAGCAGCGATGATCATCACATTTAGCTCTGACTAGAGTGAATAAATTGGGCTCTGTAGCTGCTGGCAGCCTTGTCCTTCATTTCCAAAGAAGTCATATTTTCGAGAGGGCTGATTGAAATAAAAACACGTGTTTATGTTTTTCCATTTCTTAACTCCAAATCTCGCCTAACGAAAGGATATAGTTTGATTTGTCATTTGTGTTTAGGGTATGCCGGTGTGGAAAAGTAAACAGGAGCCTAAGTCACTTGATTTGTTTTCTGTAGGCAAATAACACTCAAAAGCATAGCTGTAATTTACAATGAATTAAAATTGATTCTTTTCATCAGGCAAGAAAATAGGGAAATGTGAGGTCGTTAATTATTGAGGGAGGCGTTTCTCATTAAAGCGAACAATGTTTCAATGCAGCACTGAGGAGCCGGAATGTGAATAATAATATCCGATATTTCAGCCCTACTGTCTCGAAATGAAAGAAAGAAGGAAAGAAAGAAAGGGAAGAAAGAAAGGAAAGAAAGAAAGGGAAGAAAGAAAGGGAAGAAAGAAAGGGAAGAAAGAAAGAAGGGAAGAAAGAAAGGGAAGAAAGAAGGAAAGAAAGAAAGGGAAGAAAGAAAGAAAGAAGGAAAGAAAGGGAAGAAGGAAAGAAAGGGAAGAAGGAAAGAAAGAAAGGGAAGAAAGAAAGGGAAGAAAGAAAGGGAAGAAAGAAAGGGAAGAAAGAAAGGGAAGAAAGAAAAGGAAGAAAGAAAGGGAGAAAGGGGAGAAAGGGGAGAAAGGGAGAAAGAAAGAGAGAAAGAGAGAAAGAGAGAAAGAGAGAAAGAGAGAAAGAAAGAAAGAAAGAAAGAAAGAAAGAAAGAAAGAAAGAAAGAAA
>NW_010163097.1:2599-3077 GCF_000695765.1 Mesitornis unicolor
CCACGCGAACAAGCCCGGCAACCAAAAGTTGTATTTGATAAACGCTGGGAGCGTTGCTAAGTGTAAAAAGCAATTACGGTGCTCTGCGTACAGCAGCCCCTTTAACTGGATGGATGCTTAATAAATGCATAAATAAAATATCAAATTACAAACCTTATCAGCCATTTACGCCAAGCCACCCTGCTGACTTTAGCAGTTTAACCTTATTTTTCCGCGTTTCTTGCTCCAAATATAATTATTCTGATAAAGGAATGTTCTGTTCCTAAATGAGAGCAGAATTGGTTAAACACACTTGTTTATATTACAGCCTCATTCAATCAGGGTTTGAGTTTCGAGGGGAGGGGAGCGGGGGGGGTCGGAAAGTTCCCTACCCTTCCTTCCCGGGGTCACGGCACTGCAGAATTGGGGTTATTTGGCTCCCAAAGGCGGCACGCCCGCTCCCGCCGCCCCTGCTCGGGCGAGGTTTGCGAGGGAGGGA
>NW_010163097.1:3119-4061 GCF_000695765.1 Mesitornis unicolor
GCTGCTCTGGGGGCTGCCGGGAATGGAAGGGATGGAAAAAGAAAAAAAAATTAAAGGAAAGGAAGGTGCGGGGGGAGATGATCTCCCAGTGTCTAGCCCCTTGGCAGGCGCTCCTGTACAAAATTCAATCTCTATTTTTTATGAGAAGTAAACCGTCTAAATAAATTTTATTAGGGGCAACCAATATATTTTCTGGTAGTTCCCTTTGTTCCAGTTCTACGTGTGTGTAACAATCTAAAACCTATTTATTGAGGAAAAATCACTGGATCCGTCATAGAAAATCCTTTTACTTTGCTCTGAAGTGATTTCTGAAGACACTCGTGTCACTCTGAAGATTTTGGGCTATTGTGCTAAAGCCTTTCCCTGTTAGGAACTTCAGTTCGTACGATCAAGTGGGGAATACCGTAAATTAAACAGGGAATGGACTTGACTGGCAGTTTTCTGGCTACACTGGGGAAATGGAAAGATGACAGGGAATAAAATCCTTGTAAATACATCTCCGACGCTGCCCAGGTGAATTCAGGCCCTTGACAAAACGGGAGTGCGCGGAAGCGGAATGTGATTAGGCTATTTTACATATGCCCCATTGTCATTTTATTTCTGACACGCTGAAGCGTCAGCTCTGCCCGCTCTTTTCACTGCCGCGGACTTCCTTTTCTGATTTCCCCCCTTCCCTTAAGACGATTGCGCTCTGAAGTCTTGGAAGAAATGATTTAGTTTGTTTATACTGCTATAAAAATCAAGAGCAATAGAAAAGTCATAAAATGAAGCGCGCTATCAATCACACCGCAACGTTGTTATTCAGCAGTTACTAACAGAGATTGATAATCCTTTGATTTCATCCCATTGTTATTACTCTGATGTGTCTGCGCATTAACTATTACACATTTATTTATCGACCTGAAGCACACAACAACCTGGGCCAGGCGCAGAGCCACACCG
>NW_010163098.1:0-2034 GCF_000695765.1 Mesitornis unicolor
ATACTGGGCTATACTGGTGTCTGTACTGGTCTATACTGGTCCATACTGGGCCGTACTGGGGCACACTGGTCCATACTGGTCTGTAGTGGGCCATACTGGGCTATACTGGTGTCTGTACTGGTCTATACTGGTCCATACTGGGCCGTACTGGGGCACACTGGTTCATACTGGTGAGTGCTGAGGGGGTTACTGGGGCACACTGGTCCATACTGGTGTCTGCACTGGTCCATACTGGGCCGTACTGGGGCACACTGGTTCATACTGGTGAGTGCTGAGGGGGTTACTGGGGTACACTGGTCCATACTGGTCTGTACTGGGCCATACTGGTGTCTGTACTGGGCCATACTGGGCCGTACTGGAGCACACTGGTTCATACTGGTCCATGCTGGTGTGTGCTGGGGGGGTTACTGGGGCAGACAGGTCCATACTGGTCCATGCTGGTGTCTGTACTGGGCCATACTGGGCCGTACTGGGCACAGACATGGGTGTATATGAACTGGGGGTGCATATTGGGGCATACTGGTTCATACTGGTGTGTGTTGGAGGGGTTACTGGGGCCACACTGGGCCGTACTGGGCTATACTGGTGTCTGTACTGGGCCGTACTGGGGCACACTGGTTCATACTGGTCCATACTGGTGTTTGTACTGGACAATACTGGGTTATACTGGTCCATACTGGTCCATACTGGGCGCAGACAGGGGTGTATATGAACTGGGGGTGCATACTGGGCCATACTGGTTCATACTGGTAAGTGCTGGGAGGGTTACTAGGGCAGACTGGTTCATACTGGTCTATACTGGGCCATACTGGTGTGTGTACTGGGCCATACTGGGCTATACTGGTGTCTGTACTGGTCCATACTGGGGCACACTGGTCCATACTGGTCTATACTGGTGCGTGCTGGGGGGGTTACTGGGGCAGGCAGGTTCATACTGGCCTATACTGGTGTCTGTACTGGTCCATACTGGGGCACACTGGTCCATACTGGTCTATACTGGTTTATACTGGTGTGTGTTGGAGAGATTACTGGGTCACACTGGTTCATACTGGTGTGTGCTGGGGGGGGTTACTGGTCCATATTGGTGTATACTGGGCCATACTGGTGTTTGTATTGATCCATACTGGTTCATACTGGTTCATACTGGTTTATACTGGTTTATACTGGTGTATACTGGTCCGTACTGGTCTAGTTTGTATGGTACTGGGGAGAATGTGTCAGTTTGGGTTGCAAACTGGGGGGTGTGGCGGGGTGTATGATACCTTATGGGGGTCCATACTGGTTTATACTGGTCCGTACTGGTTTGTACTGGTCCATACTGGTCCGTACTGGTTTCCAGAGGCCCGGGAGTGCGTGAACTGCGGGGCGACGGCGACGCCGCTGTGGCGCCGGGACGGGACCGGGCATTACCTGTGCAACGCCTGCGGGCTGTACCACCGCCTCAACGGCCACAACCGGCCCCTCATCCGCCCCAAGAAGCGTCTGGTGAGCCCCGGGACACCCCAAAACCACCCAAAATCACCCAAAAACACTCCAAAAACACCCCAAAACCACCCAAAATCACCCCTGAACACCCCAAAAACACCCGAAATCACCCCAAAACAACTCAAAATCACCCAAAAACACCTGAAATCACCCCAAAAACACCCAAAATCACCCCAAAACACCCCAAAATCACCTGAAATCACCTCAAAACACCCCAAAATCAACCCCAAACACCCTGAAAACACCCGAAATCACCCCGAAAACACCCCAAAAACACCCGAAATCACCCAAAACCACCTGAAATCGCCCAAAATCACCCAAAAACACCCCAAAAACACCTGAAATCACCCCCAAAACACCCAAAATCACCCCAAAACACCCCAAAATCACCTGAAATCACCTCAAAACACCCCAAAATCAACCCCAAACACCCTGAAAACACTCGAAATCACCCCTAAACACCCCAAAATCACCTCAAAACACCCCCAAAACCCCCCAAAATCACTCCAAAACACCCCAAAATAATCCAAAATCACCTGAAATCACCCC
>NW_010163099.1:0-21783 GCF_000695765.1 Mesitornis unicolor
TAGAAAGATCAATTACATACAGACCTCAAAATGTGAACTATAAGCATAGTGTCCAATAAAACTGTCATTAACAGTCACCACGATTTTAACTGTATGCTTCCAGGTCAAGCTGTTCTAAAAATGATAACTGACATTGAAAGGTTGAATAAAGAGCACCCGGTCCGAAGGGAACAATTCTTTAGCCAAATAAGTTTTCATTAACGATTTTGCTAATTCCGGTTTAGAAAAGCCTTCGGCGTTGCGTTTACTCGTCTCGTCGTTTCGGGTACGCACGTTCACGGGCAACCTTGGGGAAAAAAAAAAGAAACCCTAAGTTTTCCACATGATCGGCATCAACAGTAGCGTTGGCAAATGCAGATAACGCATCCCTGTGCAATTTGATTTAATTTATTCCTGCCTTCGACGAGAAACTGAAGGATATTACCCAACTGGAAGTTATATTACGGTAGCGCTTATTGCATTACTTTAACCATTACCTCACCTTGTGCGTTCGCTCACTGGCAGTGAGGTGGAAGCGTGCGTTCCCCAAAATAAACAAATCACGAATATTCAGAAGTAATGTATGCCAGGAAACAGCCGTTAGGACTTCAGAGGCGCCTCCCCATTGGGTGAGCGCTGCCTTGTGTGTTTAATTAAACATCCATTTCCCTTGGAGAATTGTCCTCAAGACTGTAACTCTTCCAATAAACACTTTTCGTACTTGTTTTGTTTTCTTTTTGTGATTTTTTTTTTTTCAGATGAGTTTGAAAGATAAATAAGGCGGCTTTTGTCAAGAAATTACAGAGGAAAAAAAGGGTTGGGAAGCCACCTGTGCTGAACACCAGGATGTTTTGATGTAAGGAGCACTCAAATTTTGCTAAAAAATATGCTGCAGCTCTTTGAGACAGTGATTTCCTCTTCTTTTTTGGAAGGAACAAGCTGCTCTCCTCCTTTCTTAGTTCTTTCTGGTTTTTCTTCTGGGATTTTGGCTTAGGGCATCGTGGCAGCTCCTTGCTGCTGTATTGCCGGGATCAGGGGTGGTGCAGGGTGAGGAGTGTGCCCGGCTGGGGGCTCCCACAGACCCTGCCCTTCTCACCCGCTGCCTCTCACCCTGTTCTTGCCCGTTTCTTCCCTCTCGGCTACTTCAGCAGCCCAGGAGCCGTGACCCGCAGCCAGGCACACACAGAGCATCTCACTGCTGCTAGGGAGGTACCCTCGGCCTGCTCCATGGTAGTCCTCCCAGGACATCTGCACGGATGGCTTTTGGATAACCAACAGCTCCTTCATGTTTAGGGCCTGTGTGGGCTTGTCAGTGATGTTTTTCATCATAAAATCACAGAGTGGTTTGGGTGGGAAGGGACCTAAAACTCCCCCCAGTCCAACACCTCCCACCAGCCCAGGCTGCTCCAGGCCCCGTCCAACCTGGCCTTGGGCACTGCCAGGGAAGGGGCACCCACAGCTTCTCTGGGCAACCTGGGCCAGGGCCTCACCACCTCACAGGGAGGGATTTCTCCCTAATATCCAGTCTAAATCTCCCCTCTTCCAGTTTAAAACCATCACCCCTTGTCCCATCACTCTATCCTTTGTAAAAAGTCCCTCCCCACCTTTCCTGTAAGCCTCATCAGGTCCTGGAAGGCCGCTTATAAGGTCCCCCTGGAGCCTTCTCTTCTCCAGGACTCTCTCAGCTGCCCCACAGCAGAGCTGCTCCAGCCCCTCAGCATCTCCGTGGCCTCCTCTGGACCCCAACAGCTCCATGGCCTCTGCTGGTGGGGCCCAGAGCTGGACACTGCAGGGGGGGGTCTCACCAGAGTGGAGCAGAGGGGCAGAATCCCACCCTCACCCCCGTGGCCGTGCTGTGGGGATGCAGCCCAGGACACAGTTGGCTTAAATTTTTTAAATTCTGATTTAGACATTTTTACAGTAAGATATAAAAATATTGCTATGACTAAGTAAGCATATCCAAGGAGCAAATAGACAAAAATATGTAGAAAATTACGACCCTTTTGTTATTTTGCTTGCAAGGCTTTTGGGTAGCCACAGCTGGAGGCAAAGGGCGCTGTGGCAGGACCAGGGACTCCCGCCCCGCTTCAACGAAAAAAAAAAGAAGAGATTGGTCAGAGGAATCAGAATTATATAGGCCAGCAGAGATGTGATCCTGCAGCCGGAAAAATAAAACTGTGAAACAATGTCTCTCTAATGACTCCAGGAAAATTAAAACGAGAGTAACTCAGTGGCTTCCTAGGTATAGCTTTTTTCCTGTTCAACCAACGATTTATTTTAATTTTTAGCATTTGGAGGGAAGCCACATGACTTAAGCTCCTGTTTGCCCTCATTATGCAACCTTAGCTGCTGTAATGTTGTTTTTGGCCTATTGCACATAATGAAGTTCACCCTCTGCAGCGAGCGTGGTCCGGAGGTGGCCGTGGTTAACCAACCAGGTCAGCGTGGCTTGTCCTAATGCGCTACCCCGACCTTCAGTGTCAGAATATCTGAGCATCACCACTAACAGTGGTCATCTTCTAGTTGGGTACTGGAGAATTGGAGAAAGAATTGGAGATCAGAGGGAAAAACAGGTTTTATGGCAAAGGTATCGAGAACCCTGGAGACTTCTGCTTCCTCCTGTCTTTATCACAGACTTTCTTGTTTTGGGGGCATGACACAGTGGCAGGTACATTTACTGTTTGATTTATGGGCAGGCACTGTAGTGATGGAGCTGCAAAATTAGTTGCATGATCCCAATAGCCAGCGGCTATACAGGCAGCGTGAGGATGGCCTTACAACTGACCACAGTATGGGGGGTCTGCAGGCCAGGAGTCAATGCTAATGGTTTGTCTAAACTTCATGTTGCTCTAATTTGTGTTGTGAGGAGTCGGCGAAATTTTTGGCTGCCAGTTATGCCTGTGAGGTGGATTTCATTTGGAGTGTATGCATGCGTAGTGCTGAATTTTACTTGGAAAGGCAATCTTGCTCGAAGTTTAAAAAGCATAATAATAATTTAATAATCATGAGATACTGTTGATAAAAATGGTGTTTTTGCAGCTCCAAGTAGGAGGAAATCATCTTTATGCCAAAGTGCTTGTATTTTGCAACACGTTTTGAAGCAACACTGCAATTCTTTCGGAAAATGAAAAGCAACGATGCCCTAGCCCATACTCCAAACCTGAGCAAACACTAACGCAAACATCTTGAATGGATTCTTTGTGCATCACTACCCAAACTAGAAACTCCATCAAAGAACGGAGTTCGTAAAAAACTGTTGAAAAGCTACAGTAATGAGAAAAAATCCTGTAGTATATTCAGTTACTTCTCACATGAAAGCCGTTGGGCGGCCGGCGCTCAGTGCAGGATGCTGTCCTGTTATTCAACTCAGAGAGAAGAGAAGGTGGCAAAAGAGAGTCATTAAACCTGTTTATCATTAAATAAAATGTGCAAGCTTGTTCCTAACTAACTGCAACTATTTCATTTCATGTGAGGTTTATGTTAGCTCTCCTATTAAATTTAATGGGTTGCCTCATGAGAAGCAGCTCATTAATATGAATATGAAGAGCAGGTTTCAGCCTGCAAACTAAATAACACAAAGATGTGTGATGTTTATTTTCCTTTGGTAGATCTTTGCTTTATAAAAATATGAACTAAAGCAGTGGAAATAGCTGGAGTCTGGGGATAAAACACTGAGGTGGGAATCGGGGGGCCGCGTTTCTCATTCTGCTCGGTGTTGTGCGCTTCTGTTCTGAACCTGAGCAAATCAATTAACTGCTGTTTACTTTGGTTACTGAATCAGGTTAAATCAACGAACAGTGTAATGCTTTACTTATTGTGAGGCTAAATAATTATAATTAATTAGACTGGTTTAGATTAACATCACGGACTGCCTGGAGTGATGGGCAGCGCTGGAGCGGTGGTCCAGGGTTTGGAGATGGGGCTGATCAAAAGGCTTCACCCCACTGATGTGGTTGCAGACATTGTTTGAAGGGCTGGTGCCTCCAGTAAACTCGACTTTTGTTTGCTTATTCGTCACTTATTCATCAGCAAACTTTCCTTATGATTGTTTTAAATTCCTAAGTAAGTGTAGGGATTGCCTTAAAACCTTCTGCTGAAATTTATATTTGAGCATGGGAAAGTTTCACGTACAGCAGTTAAAATAAATATTGTAACTGAAAACTACTGGAGATTCAGGCCTTGAATATGAATATGAATTTTATAGCTATAATCCTGCAATGCATCCCATAATTCAGCGGCTCAGGTGGATTCCTCCTCCGTGAGCCCTCCAAGGTGAGTGTTCACCCCGAGCCGTCCCTCTCCATGGCTGGAGGGAGCTCAGCTGCTCACACATGTCCAGCTCTCAATACCAATGAGTCTGTGTGACCACAAATAGGTGGGAGCCCTCATTGCACCTATTTTATTGACTTCTTGGTGCTTCCCGTGGATGGGAGTATCTGGAGGTAGAGTGACTGTGGGGCTCTCCTTGCTGTGTCTGGAGCATGGGGTGCAAAGGATCTTCCACTGGTGGAAAAGTCCTGCCTTGTGGTGTGGTGGCATTGGGATGGATGACAATAAAGGCCAAAATAAAAAAATCCATAATAAAACGTTCTTTACAGGGTCTGAGTCCACAGAACTTCTAATAATAAAGATTTTGGAGGGAACTAATAAAGATTACTTTGATTAGTAAGACCTACACCTTAATCCTTAACGCGTACAAAGAAAAAGTGTTAAGCATTCTACTTTTTGTTGTTGTTGTTACATTTTTGCTCCGTTGCGCATACTCAGGAGACCCCTTTATTTCAAATTTAAAATAGTCTATGAAAATCTGTATTGACGTAATAGCTTATTAGGCTACAAGCAAAATATTCCCAGAACTAATTTTTAATTAATATAGTTCACTGAAAACTTATAAAAGATTCATACATAATATGATAAAAGAAATAAACATCCTCAATACCATGTCAAGTTTCTTTTCTTTGTAAAACATTGTTTTTTCCTCCTCTGCTACCAGCACAATAAAACCTACTCGTACAAAATTGACTTGCACTTGTCTTTGGCAGCTCTGTCAGATGTGATATTTTCTGATACATAAAATGGTGCTTATTAATTCAGAGTCAAAATCCGCCACCTTTTCTCACTTCGGGTGCTGCCTTTCGTAAGCAGGTCTGTATTTTTAATCCGGATTTCTCTTGGAGTTTGCCACCAACAGCTGATGGAGGCCGGTGGAAATCATCCTGCTGACCCACGTGAGCTTTGTATCAGTGAGAAGATAATTAAAAGTGGCAAGATCTGTCTGGGATTCATGTCATCTCTCTGCAAACGCATCAAAGTGAGATTCTGAGTCCAGGCTCATTGCAATAAGTCCCCTCTGTAGGCAGTGAGGAGATGCTGGTGTCTCCAGAGGTGTCTTTTGGGGCACGTTTTTGGAGAAGGAAGGTGGATGCTGAGCAGGAAAACCTTGAAAGGTGTCTGAAATGAGGTGTCCTCTTGGATGGGGTGAGCTGGTCCCACCTGCAGGGTCTGACCCCACAGATCTTTACAACCAGGGCCCTTCTCAAGAGAGGTCCTCTGAGAAACGGGAAGGTCTACCTAGAGCCTTTCCAGCAAGGATGACCTCCTGTGACCTGCATGGCTCAGAATACCTGAATTTTGCCCTAAGGGAAGTTGTTCAGTGGGTAGTACGAGATACTGAATGTTGTGCTGCTCTGAGAAGCCCTTTTCTTGCTCTCTTCCCTCTCCCAAAATCCTTTTGAGCCATAAATTGTGTATTTGTTTGTGCTGAGTTTTCTCTGTGTTGGTCTGTGCATGATTCCCATCTGCACTGGAGGTTTCAGCTGCAGAATTTCATGGACAAGTTAATCTGGGAAAGCTAGTTAATAAAAACTGGGGGTTTTTGGTTGTTGGTCAGGAGGGATGGGGCCTCCTGGGTGTGACCAGCTGCAGCTGAGGCATTCGGTAAGGGTGGAGGCTTCACTCCTTCATCCTTCCTCGTTTTGGCAACAACAGAAGAATTAAACTGGAAGGCTGACAACCCAAATTCACATTTCCTGTGCCGTTTTTCCTTGTAGTCGCCGTGCTCTTTGCAGTGGCCCCAAACAAAGGCTGTGTCACGTTTGTCCTCAAGCAACAGCAATGAAACACGTTGAGTTTTACCCAGCAACAGTCAAACTTCCTTGCTGTTGCTCAAAGAAAAGACGTTTGCATTCCTACCAGAGCTGTCTCTTTAAACTCTAACATGAGAAGTGATGCTCCCAGGGGTCAGAAGGGGATTTGGATGCCTGTGCTGCTGCTCTGAGGGGCCAAGCTTCTGCTGATGGGCAAGGGAAGGAAGGGAGGGACTTAGATTTTTGTTACCTCCGCGTCTGAAAAGCCACAAGCATTTCAGTGGAGAAGACATGATACATTAAAAACTCCTTGGTGGACGCTTGTAACTGGGTGCTTAAAATACAGAACCATAAAATAATTTCGGTTGGAAAAGACCTTTAAGATCATCGAGTCCAACCGTAAATATACATCTACCGTAGACCTGTAACAGCATCCCATTCCTTACATCGACTGTACCCACTGAAGAGAAACGTGATGGTATTGGCCATCTCTTGGAAGATCTCTCCTAATTAATCCAATTGAGTATCTTAGTCTAAGTCAGGATAACACTATGTCTTTAATAGGATTTAGTCCTGTGAATTCTTGATATCTGTGGCTCCTTTGCAGCTTTAATATACTCAGCATTTTTCAGGATTAGGTCTTAAGGGCTTGATCCAAAAACATTTAAAATCAATAGGTGTTTTCCTTTGACTTCAGTGGGCTTTGGTTCAGCCTCTAAATATGAGTCAATACTTTCTGATCTGAGCACAAAAACATATTTTTAAATCGTATTTCCCAAACCCTTATTACTTACTTTACACTGCACAACTTCTTGAACTCTATGTAGATTTGAATAGGGAAATATTAACCAAAACAATAATGATATTATTAGTTGAAGTTTGAGCTTTTAAATTCAATAAAAAGTACCACTGGGTATTCTTTAATGTTATAGAAGAAGAATGATTAATTTAAGGTTCAGGTGCAAGACAAGGTCAGGAAAGAATTGTTACTGTATACAGTGAGCGTTTCAAGATGAATTTGTGGTTTGAAGTATCATTTTATGATGCATTTTCTGTTTTGTTATCAGGGGAAGTATGATGGGTGACATACGAGTGATCACAGTGTTTTGGTGCAATGTTCTGTGATGGGCTTTTCATAAAAATTAGCTGACAATGTCATGAGTATACAAGTAAATTTATAGCTTTCATACCGGACTGCCATTCCCAGAGCTATTTCCAATCACTTGGGCTTTTTATTAAGTTTATTGTTCTTTTATTGTTCAGTGGAGTGTAAGCAGCGAGATTACAAATAAATGTAAGTTGCAGTGGGTATGAAGTCAAGCTTGCAGAATTAGGCAAGACGCGAGCGGAGGGGAGCAGAAATTAATTTGAATCATTGGTGATACGAGAGACCACGTCCTGACATCCTTGTCAAGCGCCTGTACCATACCCAGCATCTCGAGCTGACATACGGCTCCTGCCAAATTCACGGCAAAAAAGCCTAAAAACAGTCTCGGTTGTGCTTCCCATGTACTGACCACCCTTTTTGTTCCCCTTTCTTGCTTATTTTTGTTTGCCCGGTTCACTCTGTGCTGTATTTCTTCTTCTTACTGCAGCACAACAGGACCTACGAGTGAAGGGCGATGAAGTTTCTCATTTTGGCACCGTTCTCATCAGATCTCCAGCACGAAACCGTCAGCATTTATTTCCCTCTACTTTTTCTCCCCTCAAAGAGTGAATACTTTATCATTTTGGTTAATATCCTGACCAGCAGAGCAGAAAATCAGACTCATAGCTTTTAATGACACATTTTCAACTGCAAGTTAGTCAAAAAAAAATCATTTTTATGTGGTTCTTCAATACTTATACAGACTTCTGGAAACATAATTAAAATTTGTGTTCCTCCTTTGTTATTACTGCTGTGGACTCCACTTAAACTGGATGCTGTTTGTCTGGGCAATCAGACAATAGCTAGAATCCAAAAGCAAATCGATTTGCTGTGTGGCTTGTGCTATTACTTAAGTTATAAATAAAATGATTTTTTCCCAGATGGCTCCCTGATGGCCCTGCACTCTTCCCTGTACCAGCTACAGCTTTTCATCCCTGCTGCAACTCCCCCGTGCATCCCCCCGGCCACTTGCACCTATGGCCTTCCTCGCTCGTGCAAGTCTTTCCCCAGAAGGCCAAAAGCTGCGGCTGGAACGGATCCAGACAGGGTCAGGAGATGATTTATTGGGAGCCCAAACTGGCTATAGGACTTCTCTTGAGGCTAACCCATGCCAGAAGATCTGCAAAAGCCACTGGCCTGGCTTAGCTGAGGTGTTGCTATCAAACTCTAGTGAAATGGCATTTATTTGAAGTTGGAAGGATACCCAAGGTTTTACACTCCAATGTAAAGGTAATACCAGGTTTTTCCCTGCCCTGGTCTGAGCTAAACAAAACTGATTTTCTGTTCAGTGATTTCACTTTCCAGCTCAGTCTCTTCTCAGTGCCTGAACTTGCTGAAACCAGCAGCATGGTTTAACAACAGTGTGCACTGCTACAAGTGATCATCACAAGGCCACTGTCTCACCATGGGGACTGTGTCTGCACCCACAGGAGGAGCAGACCCAAACCTGCCCAACCAGGGATTGCATCCCACACACCCACACTCAGTGCAAAGCCCAGGGATCACCAGGGTCTGGACCCTTCCAGCTTGGACCCTTCCTTCCCTCTCCACCCCTGCAATGGCCCAAGGCCCAGCAGACCCTGCTGCTTCGGCTGCCTCTGATCCTGAGCCCTGTGCTCCTGCATCAGCTCCCACTGCTGCTGGGTCCACACTGGGACTTTTCCAGTGCTCCCAGAGCCTCTGGTGCCGTCATCATCATTGGGGGAGGATTTTGTATTGGTTTTGTATCTATATTTGTACATATCTGCATAGCTTTCATTATTTTTTTTTTTACATTATTATCCTGTAGTATCAGTATTATTGTTTTATTAAATCTGTAAAGTAAATCCGTAAAGTCTCTCTTCTTTCTTCTCTTTTCCCTTCTGGGCCAGCCCAGCCCTAAACCACGACATCCCCTTTCTCCATGCCCGCTGAAGGTCCCGATGGTGGGAGATGCCCAGTTGGGGATCCATTACAGCCACAGCCCATATCCCTGCCTGCCTTACTCTTATGAATAAACCTCTTGAAGCCAATGGAACCATGTGCCAGTGAAGAATTAAGTGGCATTTCAGGTGGCAGGTCGGTCTCCTCATTTGTTTTTGTAGTGCAAACATTTTGAAACAGAAAGGCTGACTTTTCTCGAGGTTGTATATTTACTTCACAGGCAAGTTTTCCTCCCAAAAATGTGGGCAGGGCACCACTGGAAACTATAAATACACATCTAAGAGCATACTACATGCACTTACCCATGCTTAGTTTTCATTTTGCCCTTTCAAGATGACTAAAATTGTTAATCTTACATGCTATATTTTTCTATTTATTTATATATTTTTTAGCAAACTGGGAAGATGTAACTGGTAATCACACAGCATTTGTAATAGGAGGAAAACAATTATGATGAAAACAAGTATATTGGAAAATTGTGGGACTAAAAATAAATATTTTTCCATGAGCACAATAGAACTATATTGAGAATTACAAGCAAAAAATCAATAAAAAGTAGTATATAATAGCTATAGAGTTCAAACAAAGTGCATTCATTCCCTAGTCCCTAGGAGGACCCCTGATATATATGTGCAAAACTTAATGAAAATCAGACTTTGTTGTGTCATCAAAAATAGCGAAGGAGTTGGCTGGGTTTTTCCCTATGTTTTCGCTAGTCGTTGCTCCATAAATATAGCACCTACTTAAAGGACCAAGCCTTGTTCCTATTAAACTTGGTCACAAACCTCAGACAAACTTTGGCACAGGTTTGGGGGCCCCAGTAGTCACTGCGAGCGTGGTGGGGTGCTCAGTGGGGAGCTCAGCGGGTCCCACATGGGGCCACAGGTTGGTTTTGGGTTCAGCTGGGCGGTCGAACGTGGGGACAGACCCTTGCCCCTGGCTGACGTGATCCTGGGGTATAAAAATTATGGGTTGTATCTTCTTGGGTTGGCTGCATCTCAAATCCCGTGTTCAGTTTTGGGCCCCTGACTGCCAGAAGGACATTGAGGGGCTGCAGTGTGGCCAGAGAAGGGCAACAGAGCTGGGGAGGGGTCTGGAGCACCCGAATAATGGAGAAGAGGAGCTGAGGGGAGACCTTATCCCCTTTGCAGCTCCTGAAAGGAGGGGGTAGCAAGGGGGGGTCGGGCTCTGCTCCTCAGGAACAAGTGATGGGATGAGAGGAAATGGCCTCAAGTTGTGCCAGGGGAGGGTTAGGTTGGATATTAGGAGAATTTCTGTACTGCAAGAGTGGTCAAGCAGTGGCAGGGGCTGCCCAGGGCAGTGGTGGAGTCCCCATCCCTGGAGGGGTTCAAGAAGCGCCTGGATGTGGCACTTGGGGACATGGTTTAGTGGGCATGGTGGGGTTGGGTTGATGTTGGACTTGATCTTAGAGGGCTTTTCCAAGCTTAATGATTCTTGGTAAGTTGGCTTTCAACCATGGCTGCAGCTCTCATGTCTCCATACCTCTGCACCAACCCACTGTATTTGATAACAGTAAGTCAGAAACATGAAATGATCTGAAGTCATCAGAAGATGTGCAGAGATTCATTTAAAAGCTGCCATGTGCCTGGTTGCAAAACTAAAGTAGTTCTGTGCCACACTCATCCAGGAAATATTTGATTAATAATATCCTGGTTGGAGAATAACTTTTACACCTGCATTTTATTGTTTTTCTTAATATTGTGTGACCACAGTATTTTGTAACCCCCTAGAACTCTTTTTCTTCACATGGCAGTTTCACCTTCCCTCTTCCTATCTTCCCACCAACCCTGAATGACTCTCGACCTTGCAATCTAACAATTTTTAATAAAGTCATACAAAATATGATACTGAGAACATTCGTAATTGATTAAGTTTAAGCTGCTAGACCACAAACCGAGGCCAGTTGAAGACAACGAGGGCCTTTCTGTTTGCTTCCATGGGTTTCGAAAACTTTTATTTGTGAAGAAGCAATGCAATTAGGAATCCGTCCATCTCAGCCTCTGCTTTGCTTCACTTAAAAAAAACAAATAAACAAACACTTTTATTTTGCTGGTTGAAATAATATGGGAAAGGACGGGAATGGAGACATCCATCCTGGCCCCAGGCCAGCTCAGTTTGACCAAGAGGCGAGCTTCCTATAATTTAAAGATGTGCTGCAAAAAAAAAAAAAGAAAACCCCATTGTTGTTGCAGCTTAAATGGAAAAAGGGAAAAAAAAAAAGAAAAAGGCAGTGAACTATAACTTCTTAAATGAGTTTAAAATATAATTCGCAGAACTTTCTTTCCCAGAAGATAGGCTGCAGTTAGTCATTACCCGATACAATGGCTGGCTCCGGGGCAGCAGCTTGAAAATGCAGTTTTGCAACTCCTCCTCAGATGAGTAATCGTTGCTCATGTCCCACTCACATGAGTAAGGGATACTTGAGTAAGAAGTGGTCGAAGGGTCTGGCATGCTGAGGCACGGGTTGAGCAATGGCCTTTAAATCTGCCCGTCAGCACCTCTATAAACTTTGCATGGATTTCTTTCTGCTGTTTTAGGCATGGGCTCAGCAGTGACCCTGGGCTTAGTAGGCAACCAGTCAGTGCCTCTCGTTTTGTTCAAACACTTTCCTTCAAATAACAGCTCAATTTACATGTTAACTATTAACAGGCTTTAAAAATTTATCAAGATTTATAAAGGCAAAATATAAACATGGTTCTGGGTCCTGGGGTTAGTGAGGAGAAGGGTGCATCCTGCAAAAGGCACCGAATATTTGAAAGCTTGGGTTGGTTGTCAAGCTTCGAGATACCAGTTTAAACTTGCAAAGCTCATAG
Source organism: Mesitornis unicolor (assembly GCF_000695765.1). Taxonomy (NCBI): domain Eukaryota; kingdom Metazoa; phylum Chordata; class Aves; order Mesitornithiformes; family Mesitornithidae; genus Mesitornis; species Mesitornis unicolor. The sequence continues at coordinate 11,970 of NW_010163099.1, forward strand.
GCGGATTAGCGGGTCTTTTATATACGTTAGATCTTCCTGAATGCACTTTTCAGCTTCTGGTAATATTTATAAATAAACAGTGTCTATATGTATTTTCACCTTTCTGAAGTCTTTTATGGGAATTAGTTAGTGAGGCTGAATCTCAGGAGGCAGCTTTATTTTGTTAAATCTCTAACACATTTTGTTTCATGTTGAGTCTTGGAGAGCTCTAATACGTTTTGGGTGGGTAATGTTTCCATACATTACTACTCCATTCATAATCCATTACTTGGATAATTCCTCATTTGTGAGACCTGGAGAAATTATGGTATTCACAGGCATTTTTTGAATATTTATATAATGTCATAGCAGGGCTTAGGGTATCAGTTGGCTGGAGACAAAGCAAGATCCTCAGTTATTCTCATACTTAAGTGCCAGTTTGATTCCTTGGCAAAAATGTAAATTGCAGCGTTGGAAGGCAAAGAATTATTGAACAAGGGGATTACATTGTAAAGCAGTTATTTCAACAGCTGCTGCCCGTGAGAGGGGATCTGAATGTTGCAGGAATGTAATTTTACTATCCAGAGCCGTTTTACGAAGTTCAGAATACCAGCGCAATTAAAAAGACAAACATCCACCGGTTTTTGGGTGCTGTGAGGTGCCCTCGTGGCGGTGGGGATGGCCACAACTCCTGAGCCAAAAGCTGCTCCCATGCAGGAGATAACAAATAATCTGATGTTTTTAAGGAGTGCTCCCATTGAGGAGAGAAAGATGCAGATTAAGTGGTCAGATAGGACTGTCCTGGTTTGAGCTAAACAGAACTCATTTTCTATCCAGTGATTTTTACTTTCCAGCTCAGCCTCTTCTAAGTGGCCGAACTTGCTGAAAACTAGCAGGAATTTTTACCCAGACAGTGTGAACTGATAATGTTGAAGGCCAGTTGTCTCACCATGGGGGCTGTGTCTGCACCTATGGCAGGGGGAAGCAGACCCAAACCTGCCCAACCAGGGATTGCATCCCACACACGCCACACTCAGTGCAAAGCCCAGGGATCACCAGGGTCTGGACCCTTCCAGCTTGGACCCTTCCTTCCCTCTCCACCCCTGCAATGGCCCAAGGCCCAGCAGACCCTGCTGCTTCAGCTGCCTCTGATCCTGAGCCCTGTGTTCCTGCATCAGCTCCCACTGCTGCTGGGTTCGCACTGGGACTTTTTCAGTGCTCCCAGAGCCTCTGGTGCCATCATCATCCTTGGGGAGAATTTTATATTGGTTTTGTATCTATATTTGTACATATCTGCATAGCTTTCATTATTTTCCTATTTACATTATTATCCTGTAGTACTAATATTATTGTTTTATTAAACCTGTCAGTTTTCTTTTCTACCCTGTAAAGTCTCTCTCCCTTTTTCTCTTTTCGCTTCCATTGTGGGGAGGGCAGAGGGGTTAACAGAGAGCATCTGGCCAGGATTTAGTGGCCAGCCCGGCCCTAAACCACGACAAGGACATTCCTGGGGTTTCTCCCCGTGCTGTTATCCCGATGTTCCCACTGGATGGGGAAGTTAATCTTCGCTCCTGCTTCGAGGCTTTATGAAGGGCCGCTGCCTACCGTCACCCGAGGGTATCCAAGTGTCACTGGCAGGTGAATGTCTCCGCGGGTGGATCCTGGGATTATTCCTTAGGAGAGGTTAACGACTGTAATTTTGCACTCAGCCATTTCCATCTCATCGTATAAATGACGTTTACAGAGGTGAAAAAACACCATTTGTTTAACTTTAGCTCGGAAGTGGAGGGCGCAGAACGGAGCGGGTAAGGGGGTTGCTGCAGATCACGCAGCGAACCAGCCTCAGAATTCAGAATAAATATGTCTCCTGAATCCAATTTCCAGTTTCTGGGTAGTAGGTATTTTTTCCTGTCTCCTTCCTTTGTAGCAGGAGTTCTATTGTGACAGTTACTAATGGATTGCAATCATCATGGTTCTTACAACAGCGCGTAGTATAACCATGCGATATAACAACAAGGCTTCAGTAAATAATGCATTTTGGCAAGCTGACACTCAGGAGAAGTTTATTATATGTAAATAACATTTGATTTAGTTCTGCATCGCTTTCAGAGACGACTCCTGGATCTGGGACCCGTTGCATAGGAAGGGAATATTGGACGGGGAACAGTGTGGGAACTGCCCGCTCTGTGGCACAAATACATGGCTGAAACACAAGTGGCAACGTGGGGTACGAAAATACCACAATGAGGATATTTTTCCCTTCTCTAAATTGTGTTCAGTTCACAGCTAAAAGACATCTCCCTGTACAGCTAGGAAACCATAAATAATCCCTTGGAACAATCAAAGGTTGCGCTGAACAGGCACAGGATGGGCTTATCCCAGAAAGAAAGGTACCATCCTATGTCTAGGTCTGCCCTGTGGTTGGGTCTATGACCAAGAACCCAAATTCTCCGGTATCCAATTTGAAACAGGGCTTGAAGGTTGTGGTGGTCAGGATCACTCTGTATCACGCAGCAAGGAAGGACTCACATTTGCATGTGTTTGGGAAGCCTGAGGAGGATCTGGAGTTTATCTGCGGTAGTTAAATCTAATAAGAAATATTCTGTAGAAAGGCTTTTGCAAACACTAGTGGGTATTAGTCTTGTGTTGAGAAAATATTGAAAATGATTTAAATTACAGTGTAGGTATTTACTTTTCCTGGAACTAAGTCGCGCTGTCCTTGCCTAAACAAAGCCTCGGCGCCTTCGGTGGCAGCGTTGATTTGCCTAATCTGCCGAGCAGTGCTAAAACCAGACTCAGCAGAGGCCTTCACCGTGTGCTTAACTTTGGGCACCTGCTTAAAACTAACCAATTTACTTAATTGGGTTGCACAGGGACGTCCTGAAGGCCTGTTCTGGTGCTGACTCAAGTTTTGTGGTGTAAATCCTTCATTTTTGAAGGAAAATGACCTGGGTTCTTTGGTTCTTCCTAAAGAGACATCTGAGCTCTTGCAGGGTTGTCTTTATTTTTATTTATTTTTTTCTCTGGGGCTTGTGCTTAAGCAGAACTGTTATTATGGGAAGTGTGATGTTGCTCCTATCGATTTGGCAACTGGGGAGACGGTGTTAGTGGGTGACCTTGAAAAATGTGATAAGTGGCAAGGGTGCTGAGAGGTTGAGGCTCAAATGGGATGGCTTAAAAGCATATTTATTTCTGGCCTGTGACGATAGAGAGGGGTGAAGTTCATGGGTCTCTTCTCCAGGAGAAGAAGCTCCTCAGTAGCCATGGAGTACTTTCCACCACATTCTTCTCAGCTTTGCAGGGAAAATATTCACAGCTCTAACAGGGTTATGTGAAAACCTGACAGCAGTGAACCTGGAAACCTTAAAAATAAAAAAAAAATGAAGGGGAAATTTTAAACCTGAGACCCATGTGCTACTCCGGTTTGTGTTGAATATGATACAGAAAGAGATTAAAAAATAGCAGGGGGGAAAAAAAAAAGCATGGGTAAAATTGTAAACATTATTTTACTACGCATAATGAAATATTGTTTATAATTTTACTACGCGTAGGGCAGATGCATGTGAATACGATGTGGAGCAGCAGAGTGAGGAAATTACCAAACATTTCCCAACCCCGCTCTGTCTGCGATGGAGCAAACATATCCCCCCCCGGGGTGCAGATGGTTCCTGTACTACTTAGGCATCCATATAAATATTTCTGTTTGCCAGAATGAAGCGGAGATTTTGACCGTTAATGATTTATTATTCTCAGCGCAGCGATAATTTAGTGGTTTTCCTAATAAATTAGCCCGAACTCTTCAAAGAAAACTGCGAGGACCAGTCCCTGCCTCTGCAAATGATCCAGCTTGCTTGTGCAGAGGCTTGGCCAGCTACTACTGCTAATTGGGAATTAGCAGAAAACTAGAAAACGTGCACACAAGAGGAGTTTATAAAATATTAGTTTATGAAATATTATATAAATAATTAATTATGTCACGATTTCGTCCTGTAACAGCAAAAAAAGGAAAGCAGCTGTCATGGATAAGATTTCTGAAACATTACCAGTGGCCTGGACACTGCTTGTCAATATTCCTTATTTGTCCAGGAGGGTATTTACTGTGTTTTCCTCACGATTCCTCCAGAAATGGGTTGCTTTTCCAAAGTATTCCCAAAGCAAATCCAAGCTGTGTGCTTACTGTTCCTTCCCCAGTGTACGTGCTGCTTTTGAGCATTTACATTTGGGAGCGCCTGGGGTAGCTCAATGCAAAGCTCTGGATAAAGCTTAAAATAACAGCAACTGATGCATATCATTAATAAAGTGCTTGATAAAGGCCCACCTACCTGACCCAGCAAGCTAGTTGCTTTGTAATCATAAGATTTTTTTAAAAAACAACCAAAAAATAGATAAAATTGGGTTCTTTTTATTTGCCTTCTGGGCTGCGAGGCTGCTTTGGGGCTGTGATTTTTCTTTCTGGCTATGGAAACTCGACGGTGCCTGTTGTTGAAGCGACATCTGAGTCTCAAGGAATCAGCTGGTTCTGAGTCAAACTTCACAAAGATCCACGAGATTTTTTTGGCACCACACTAGACACCAAGTATTGTGGCATTATTTCATGTTTCCCTCAATGGGAAAGTCCCAAATACATCCTGTTTTTAAGTTGTATGCTAGAGGAATAATAGGCTTCTGGAGACAGATTAATTTATAAAGTGAAGAACTGAAATTCCTTCTTCAAAGAAGTGACACTCAACTTGAAGTCCTCACAATAGGCCCGCATTGTTGCAGGCACAATTGGTGCTCACAGCTTTGTTTATCTCTAGGACTTGACTTAATTGCTACTTATAAATGCTTTTGAAGCATCTCTTCATAGAAGGCATTGAGTTGCTATGCAGTACAATGAGTAGCATTGTTCCTTCAAGCAGACGGTATTGGAGGTTTAACCTTCTTGGTTACATTGCTTTAGTATTTTTGTCACTACCATCAACTTCTTTTGGAAAAAAAAAAAGATGGGTGAGTAAATAAACTTTACAATTAAGCCACATAAATAATTAAAGAGTTTTAGCGTTTTCCTTTTAGCAGTCATTCCTCTTCTTATATATGAGGAGATCCATTGTAGTTGGAAACCAAAATATCTGGAGCCACCAAAGCTGTCTGAGGCCCTGTGATGTTTCCCACTTGACGAGGAGGAGAAGACAGTTGACAAAAGAGAGTCTTACCTGAACTCTGAGTTATTTCAACTTTGGTAATAATTAATCTTTTACTGAACTTTAACAGAATTAATGTCATTTTTCAGGGGTTTCAAGATGTGGTTGGTGTTTTCTGTCAGGTTGATTTACCCCAGAAAAGTGTTGTCTGATACCTGGGATGTGGTGTCTGCCTCTGGTTGGTGGCAGGACCAGAAGTTGCCCAGTGCCTTCTGCTCAGTTCATTTTGTGCCCTCTAAAACACCGATGTTTCTCCACCTTTGACATGTTGAACACTACGGACAGGGATTGGTCTGTCCCTGATCTACATCCCAGGGCAGTGGTGGAGTCCCCATCCCTGGAGGGATTTAAAAGACAGGGGGATGAGGTGCTTAGGGACATGGCTTAGTGGTGGCGAGGTTATGGTTGGACTCAATGATATTGAAGGTCTTTTCCAACCCAATGATTTTATGGTTCTACGATTCTATACATGGTTAGGTGTGATGACCTCTGGAGTTCCTGCCAGCCCCAGTTATCCCATGGATCCAGTGATCCACCTCACCTGTGCTCTCTTGGGTTGCTCCTGCAGTGAATTATTTCCCCTCTGATGCTCACTGAAACCTCCAAGCTGTAGTTCCTGGGAGTTTGGAGGTAGATTGCTGGGTCTGGCTCTCATCTGGAAAGTGGATTGTCACCTGGAGCTGAAATAACAGCTTCATATGGGTTTTCCTCCTCTCTTTCTGATTATTTTGCAAAGTTTAAGTTTGAGGAGTATGTAGCGCACACAGAAATAGCCCTTTCTTGAGCAGCCATCAGTCTTCCTGCTCCCAGGTATCAGAGGACACAATGGGCTTGGGGGCAGGACCCTTAACCTCTCAGCTTGTTCATGTGGCACCAGCGACGATGAAGACCTGTACGTTCAGAAATAAATACAGACTTTGGAGAGGCCCAGAGAGGGTGGGGAGGCTGCTGAGGTCCATGTGGGATGCTGATGGCAGGTCCCTGCCATCCCCAGGTGACACTTGGTGGCACAGGTCCCGCACACCCCTATGGCCAGGGATGCTGGGATTGATCTGTTCGCCTTCTCCTGCAAAGTTTGCCTTGTCTTAAGGGATGAGGAGTTAAAGCTTCTTCCCTCCACGTTAACATTCAGAGGGGCTCTTAAACCAGAGGGACGAGCGAATGAGGAGAGAAATAAAGAAAAGTGCTGACTTTATTCTCAACCTGGGGAGTCCTACGCGGCGCAGGGTTGCATCTCCCAGCTACGGCACTGCAGCCAATTTCAGGAGGAAAATGGTTATTTCTTCTCTCAGGCCCAGCCATCTGTCACAGTTATTGAGACACACTCCTGCTCCACTAACTCTTGCAAAACTCTTGACAAAGTTGGGAAAGCTGAGGTTTAAAGCTAAACCTGCCTGCCTTGTGCTAGCAGAAAGCAGGGGGAAGACGTGAAAATTGAAGCTTTTGCTATGGAATTTTCTTTACCTTTTTGCATTTAAGTCAGGATGCACAAATCGGGGATCAGAATGTCACTTAAGCAAAAGAGAAGGGAAAAGAAAAAGAAATTGAGGACTCTGGGCCCTAACATGGTCCAGCTTCTGCAGGGAGGGGACCCTACTCCAGTGGGTGAAGTGGAGGTTGGTGAGGATTGGTTGGCAATGTAACACTCCCCCCTAAATATTATGAATGTGAACCAAGAAGTGGTGATTGGCATTTTATGGGATGGAAAATTGGTTATCACTAAAAGACTTTCATGTGGCTTTGGTTATATATGAGTCAGGTTGTAATATGTTACTGTATTAGTTCAGAGACGACTGGAAGTAGCCTAGTTCTGTTCTGGAGTCAACCCAGAAATTAATTTGCTTGTCTGAATGCAAAAGCTACCTTGTCTGGTCTCACGTGTTTTATTTACTGCTCCATCTTTTTGGAGCGCTTCGTCAATAGATTTACAAATACTGTCCGTTAGTGAGGGATTCTTAGGACGAATTTTTTATATGGGATGTTTTCAGTTATCCTTCTACCTACTACTTAATGTGCAATCTTTATTTATTGTTGTGTTGTATGATTGCAATAAACAATTGTAGCTGTCAGTTTCTTCTGATTAAATACCGTATTTGTTAAATAAATAAAATGATAGTAATGAACTGGGCCATTCTTTGCGTGTAATGTATGACTTTCATATTTCTGACACTTAGGAAGATATATGAAATGCTGATATGCAAGAGAAGGCTTGTAAATCAACGGGAGCTGGAAAAGATTCGGATCTGCTTTCTAGCAGAGGGTCATCTTTGCCATTATAAAGTCTGAGGGTACTTTTGACTTCTCTCTGGGCCAAGGTGTGCTGGTTTGAATCAGAAGCCGGACCCAGAGGACGTTCATTAACGACTCATGAAGGAAGGATTTCGAGCCCCACGAGCTCTCTCAGGATGTGCGGAAAGATTTGTGCGCACAATTAACGGGTCAAGGTGCTCGGTCAGGATTAAACGCGGTGTCTCCGTCCATGTTTCTGATGATGGGCACCCCCAGGTTGGCTTTGCTGTGATGATGAGTTACCGGTCCCAGCAGAGCCACAACTGAGGTGCAGTGATTTTTTTTTCCACCTTGGATCTGAATATAGATAACGGCCGAATGTAGATAATGCTGAGGTGCGGCCGGCAGGTACTGTCATGTGCTCTTTTTAATTAAACATCTGATTTTCTTCTCATGCAAATTGGGCTGTGCTATTTGGGCTGTTATTGCGGTTAATGCCGCCGATGCTTCTGTTGGTGGAAGCAAGGTGTTAAGTTTGGTTGTGGGAGGTGTTGCGGCGTTTCCAAGAGCTTCCTCGCAGCAGAGCTCGGCAATTCCCACCGATTCAGTAATTCATGTGCAAGGTACTCTCACACCTCCTCTTCATTTTATTGTCAGTATTCCGCAGAGCAACCTTATCTCCACCTATCAATTACTGCGGTATTAATTTATATCGCTCCGTATATCTCCCTTACTTTGCTGTTTGTCGCGCTCTTGCTTAAAATATGTCAACGTCCCTGAGTCGGTTTCTGTAAAATGAGGCCAGAACTGAACACTGCGGGTTTATTTATGTGCTAACGCTACAGCAGAAGGTTTTTTTTTTTTTGAGAGAGTGCTTAAATAATGAACAAAAATAAGATTGAAAAAAGTTGTCAGAAGAGTACCCAGAGATACTGTGCAAACAGGAAGCGTTTTGATTATGTTCGCTGGTGCAAAATTAGTAAAGAGTTTGAAATCGTCTTGTGCTTACAGATTCCATTGTTTCCAAAGAATAATTCCATCTATTTTAACATTTTCAAGTATAATTCCATTGGTAATAGCTCTTCCTTTGATTGTGAACTACGCTAATTGAAAGGTGTGGTACAGTGTCTGTTTTGGCAGTTATGCTTGTATCTTTTGTTTAAAAACTCAAAGTGTTGGCTTTCCTGTCCAGCCTTCCTTAGTATTTTCTGTTTTGGTGATGTGATGACAGACTTACAGTGTGTTTCCTTGTGTGTATGGTAACAGATGTTTATGTGAATAACAGACTTTTTTATGAAGGCACACACTTTATAGCCAAATACTAATTAAAAATAATTGCATGTAAGCATTTTTGTTTATTCCCTGTTGTGCATCTTTAATCATTTGAAATCACCTGCAGTTGAAAACTGAGGCAAAGATTTGATACTGCAATTATAAGGGGCCATCTGACTCTATATTAGAAAGGAACAGCAACATATTTGAAGAGGAAATTATTACAAAAAGTATCTGAATGCCTGCCCTCTCTGAATTTGCTTTTATACAGGATGAAAATACCAATGCATTATTTTGTTAAACTAATAGGAGTTTAAGGCATCTTTATCTACCAAAACAGTCGGTTCTTGACTGACATCCTGCTCAGGACATATTCTCTGCACTAATAAGCTCATTACAAATATATTTTAATTAGATGTGTAACAGATGGTTCAGAGTAAATACGGGCAGTAGTACTTTTTAAAGAATAGAAAAAAACACAGGTTCTTTTTAAGGACTCAGCATCTCTGTTTGGATTTTATCAAGAGCTGATTGAGTTAAGCAAAGTGAAAATTACCGTCAAAGGCACTTGAAATCATGAAAGAAGTAGCAACTGAACAAAACACAAAAAACCCCACCAAAGGCAGAGTTAGCAGGACTGTGTATGTTCAATAAAGACTAATCAATACTGAAATGAAAGGGACATTTTCTCATGCTTCGACAGTACTTTAATCTTTACACATAAGCAAGGCAGAGTTTTATTTTAGATCCTGCCTGTGGCTGACTCGCAGCAGCCGGGTGCAAGGCCACAAGAATCCAGTATGATCCCAGTGCTTTCAGTGGGTATGGGTCAGACCCATAAATCAATAAATGAATTCAAAAAGGACCTTACTTTGCCTGATTTCAGAGAACAATGGAGGATCCCTCTTCCTAGAGGAGGGACCATGCCCACGGGCAACATGAGGTGGCTGCAGTCACTGGCAGCTCCATCCATGGTTGTGTTTCATGATGTGTTTTCCTGGCAGGAATCACTGCCCAACCTGCTGCAAGCCACAGCTTTCCTATAAATGCTGTATAATGTCCACAAATAATACAGCAGGTCCTGTTAATAGCATAAATCTATAGGTGGAGTCATGGAGGTGCACTGTCAGGACATTTAGGTGGTGGTTCCG
>NW_010163099.1:21793-26254 GCF_000695765.1 Mesitornis unicolor
TTGTTTTCACAGAGGAGTGAATGGGAATGGTTGATCAAGCCCATCATTTGAAGATTCCCAATGAAAGGAATTGCTCTACACTTCATAGGGAGAACAGGTTCATGAAAGGGGAAATGAAGTAATGTAGATAAGGTTCGTTGTCATCCCTTGATGACTTTGGCTTTTACTTGGAGGAGTCCGTGTAACTGAGTTTATACAGTGACATTGTCCCACTCTTAGGGATAGATCTGATGGGAGGTACCTTTCATGTATATAGATATGTGTGCATGTGTATATATAATATATGTATATGTATACACACACACACATATCTATATCTATATCTATATCTATATCTATATCTATATCTATATCTATATCTATATCTATATCTATATCTATATCTATATCTAATCTATATCTATATCTATATCTATATCTATATCTATATCTATATCTATGTCTATGTCTATGTCTATATCTATATCTATACCTATACCTATACCTATACCTATATCTATATCTATATATCTATATCTGTATCTATATCTGTATCTATATCTATATCTGTATCCGTATCCATATCCATATCCATATCCATATCCATATCCATATCCATATCCATATCCATATCCATATCTATATCCATATCCATATCTATATTTAATAGAGACAAAAGATTATTGTGTCCATAACATGCAAACATTAGGGTTTAATGTGTATGTTTAGAGGCCCATTTTTGTAACCCCACAAGCCTGGTAGAGCAACCATTCCTCCAAATGGATGCAAAGCTCCCTGGAAAGGCAGAGTTGTTAGCAAAGAGGCTGATTTTGGTGGCAAGGTGGACATTTGGGTTCAAGCAGTGCTGTTCTCCATGGAGGCACTTGCTGACACGGCCACCTCATCTGCAGGGACACCCCGAACTGTGCCGTGACCCCACTCCACTGGTGTGTGCATGTCCTTGAATCCACCACTATCAAATGCTATTGTTCCTTCTGCCTTCTGGAACCTCATATCTGAGGGTAAACACTGCTCAAAGGAGGATCCAGCAGAAAAATTATACGATATTTGACCTTTTTGTAACATAACATTTCTGGAAAATATTATCACACATGAGATTTCGTGTAGTAATATTGGGATTAATTGTGTGATAGATGTAGCACGATGTAAGCATTTTTCACTTCACGGTAGCGCAGGTAGAATGAAGTTGTCTGTAATTCAGGCTGCAGAATAACTGGGTTTTGGGGTGGTTTTTTTTTTTGGAGAAAGATCTCCATTTTAAAAGAGCACTACCAGGTAAAGGGCACCCGTAATCAGGCTCTTTTCTGGATCTGCAACTGCAGCACTGGATAGATCATGTGCTAAAAGCACTAATAGTAAATAACTAACTGCTTCTAACCTTAATTATCAGCTTTACTGCAGTGCTACCATGTCCACTTCCAAAACCAATTCCCTGCTTTCACCACTTTAAGTACGAGCACATCAGGCTCTCTGCGAGAAGCATTATGGATGTCACTTAAGGTAAATGAGCAATTGTAAATTAAAGCCAACAGAGTAAGGCTGGTTTGTTTGGGGTTTTTTTTAACCACTTGAGCATCTACTGAAAAATAAAGCTACTAGGAGAGATGGTTATATCTGGTGACTGATAATTAGTATCAGAATCTTATGAAGATTGCAATTTATATGAGTGTGAACGATGAGGAAATAACGGGGAAGCTGCTATTGCAGAAGTAGCTTTGTTGGTATTTGGGAGTTAAATGGGACTTTTGGTATATCTGGTGTATTTTGTAATTAGCAGGAGCTAAAGAGCGTAACTCTTAGCAAAACTCAGGACAGCTGGAATGCTTAATAAAAGATTTGTCTTTACAATAATTAAAATCCTGAGGACTTGACAGCATCCCTGTAAAGATTAATTGCAGGCAAAGTCTATGTTTTCAGTAGTTGAGATTTGCACCTTCCTACTGTTTGACAACGAGCACAATTTGGCCTCCTTTTCTGGGCTGCGAGGATTTCAGGTGCGTGGCTGAAATTGGAAGAAGTCTGCGCACAGGCTCTTGGAGCTGACAAAACATTTTCTTCTTGCTTTAATGCTGCCTTATTACCTTGTACCAGTACATTAGTAAAGCAGATACGTGCCTCCTTCCCCTCCTAGTGCCGTATGCACATGAGTTGATCCTGGAGAAACTTCAACCGTATTTTTCTGGTCACAGTTTCAGAAAGAACAGAATACTCTGAAATTAAAAGATGACCTCAGAAGGGAACAAGCTTAGAACAAGAGGTGCCAGGAACGTGCTTCTGGTCCCGTGAAAGAATGCTGTGTCGCAATTATTTCACATCTGGTTTATATTCGATTTGAAATCACCGGTGCTCAACACCAGTGAAAATTATAAATAAAAATTCAGTATTAAATTTGAAAGATGATAGAATACATGGGAGAGAAGAAAAGTAATCAGAGTCCAGAGAGGGACTATGCTCAATGAAGGATTAGGAGGCACGGATCCCTTTGCAAAGGCAACGTTTGAATCGGGAAGGGAAATGTGGGGCACCATTCTGGACCACACTGGGAACAAGCTGAAGGGGATGTGGGTGCCTGAACGTGTCCAGGAATTGCATCCAAGAGCTCTCCATTCAAGGCCAGGTAATAACAGAGCAAGGTGTGCAGATGGGAGGTGCTACATAAGTTATTATCTGAAGTGGCATCGTGTTACTCAGATTTTACCTGCGTTTCATTAGTAGAGGTGGTGAAGGTACAACTTGGAGGAATACGGACTCTGTAGCACTTACATCTCTCAAGAAGACAGTACTGACAATGTTTGCAAAGACCTCTGCAAAAAAAATGCTGAAACTATCTGGTGTAATATCTGTTCCTTGCCTAGATCGCGTCGTATGAATTCTGCATCTTTCTGCAGTTACCATCACATATTACATGATTTATTTTGCAATACAGCAAATATGGTCATGGATAAACACTTGAAAAATTACTTTTTTGCAAGTATCCGCAGAAAAAAAAAAGAGATTGTTATTTAAGTGCTTCAGGAGTAATGTCATGAAAATGTTTGATACAGAAATATTTAAAAGATTTTCTAATTTATTTAACTGTGTTTGAACAAGCCTCTGAACTTTTTAACCATCCCGAATGTGTTTTTCTGCTTTATTTTTCTATCTTGAGGGAATAAATGCCCTTTGAAGGAGAGCTGAACCCTGCTCCCCCTGAGCACTTGGATTGGTCGCAGGCTGTGAAAAAGTTCACTTCATAGAATATTTTAAGTGAAGTAGCTGTGACACCCGCAGTACAGGAGTGGCACCAGATATTGTTAACTCATTTCTATAGCAGGAATTGTCAATGGCTTTTTTTATCTGAGGAAGAAAAACATGACAATTGTGTTAAACCATTGCACAAATGAGAAAGGAGTATATTTTACCCCAAATTTGGCTTCTGTTTCTGCTCTGAAATTCGCCAACCCCTCCAGATTCTAGTTTAGGCGTATTTCAATTGTGAATTGTAGTGGTGTGGGGCTTTGCAGTATTTTGAACGAGGTTATGACAGCTTTGCACATATTGCTGCCTTTGTCTTTTGCTCATTTTTATTTGATACATTAGTTATTTTCAGAATGCAATAAAATCTGGTTTAAGTGTGAATTGTTTCTCACAATGTTAAGACTTCATTTTTTTTTTGTTTTTACGAAGCAGGATTTCATACATTTCATTCATGCTTAAATTTTCAGTATTTCAGAGGAGGCCTGGCTTTATTAATGTACCACGTGGCTCAGCCGGTGATCCCTATTTCAGTTTCATTCCCGTTTTTGCAAGCGGTTACGTAGCTGTGCGGGGCATTGCATGCTATTATTCTTTTGCATCATCTGTTTCAGAGCAGGTTTGATGCAGTTAAGGTCATTTAATACCATTTGATCTCCAGCACGCCTCTGGTACCAAAGCAAGTGTTCGCAGGAATTACAGTGTGGGAGCGCCCTGCAAGCCCTTGGTCTTCCCAATGCTCCCCCACCAACCCCATCCCCTTCTCGATATTCAAAGATCATTTGCTGCTCTCTGTGCTGAGTATCGTTTCTTTTTGCACCAACTTTGAACTCAAGGGCCCAAATTTATTGAAGAGTTTCTGATTGCCAAGAAATCCGGGGAGAAACGCAGTGCAGTGGAATATGTTTTTATTCTGATAGAAATAAAATTTTAAATAGGGCTACAGTTCTGGTGGATAACTGTTGGATGCAAGACTGATGATTAAATCATTTGCTTTTACTGTCGAGCATTAAAAAGTGCTAGAAACAAATTTAATTGTTTTTACAGTAAACATTTAATCTTTATTCGCGAAGTAATTATTTATATTTGAGGGATGAAGGGTAGTGCTCCAGAGCATGGCATGCGGATCTGTTTGGCCATCACAGAAGGAAAAGACATTTCACGTCATCCATCCGACAGCGCTGCTGGGGCTGGCTGGAGGGGCCTTTCCCATCTTTGCACTGGAAG
>NW_010163099.1:26285-36430 GCF_000695765.1 Mesitornis unicolor
TGCTCAGCGCTGTGTTTTATTTCTACTTTATTTTTTGCAGTTATAATTTCATTAAACTGATGTCAGGAAATAACTGCAGCTTTAATTATTCCCTTCTTTTGATTAACTGTCTTAAAATAAACATTATGCTACTCTTCCCCTTCCTTCCCCCTTTTTTTTTTCATTACTTATCCAACTTGCACTGTTCATTAATCTTGGGGTTTCTCCATGACACCCTAATGGCTCCTGCTGCCCAGCAATCATTATCTCAGTGCCACTTGTCACCAGTGTTTCTATCCATCAGCCCCACTCATCTGTCAGGGCTGTGGGGCCATGACGGCACCACCCAGGGCCGTCTGCAGGAAAAATCCCCCAGATCCTCAATTCCTCATCCTTGGGCGCTAACTTGGTGTTTGTCCTCCTCTTCTTGTACGTTGGCACCTTGCACCCTGCCATGGGACACCAACAGCAGGGCCAGATCCATTAAATTAACCCTTGAGAGGGCAGAAATGTAGATTACAACCAGGTACTGAGCCAACTTTGCTGCTGTTTCACTTCTGCCCCCTGTTCTGGGTAAGACTTGTGGGGTTTTGTTGCAGTTTTACAATTCTCATGCGCATCAGCTAAAAGAATGGAAAGCTGGGTACTGAATTCCATGAGACCAGCATAACCATATGTTAATATATATAAATACAGTGCTTTGTTTTCTGATTCCTTCAGACTCTACCAGCTTATGTTTCTGAAGTGTTCTCCTATCCCACGAAGGCTGGGACCCTTTTCCTAAAGGGAAAGCTGAAGCCCTGAATTAACACCATTACCAAAAACCTCTGACTCCAAAATAAAAATATAAAATATTGTGAAAGCCTGTTGTAAAACCACAAAGCAGCCCCGAGAAGGAGCACGAGGCTGTGCTTGAGTTCACAAGATCTCCTTGTGTGCCTCTTGCCCCCTGCCCTCTTCACAGCCAGTGAGATCCAGGACACTGGTGTTTGTTGTGCCCATAGACCTCACCATGAGCACCATGATTTAGACCATGAAGAAACCTCGTTGCCTTGCAGAGGGCTTTTAAGCTGTGTAAAGGGAAATTTCCTCACGCTCAAAGAAAGTGTCAACAAAGTCCATGGGTACTTTGGATGTAGGGTATTGAGTGAAATTCAACCTATTTCTTGACCACACGTTCAATTCCATCGAAAAACCCATTTCCATCTTCTCTCGTGCTTCTTCACCCTCCCATTGAGCACCCTATTAACAATTTGTGTAAGTCTCTTGCCCGGAATATTACTGCTCCACCAGACTGTTGACTCCAATTTCATAAATGTGTAAGAAGTGAGCAAATTAAGTAGTATGAACTATGACAGTCCTCTGACACTGACAGTGTAGTGTACTGGCCCACACATGCTGTACAGCATAATGATTACATTACAATCTTGTGATATTATTCAAAATGACTTCAGATAAATGAATGATAAACTAGGGGTTATGCTTCCTTTATTACAGGGCTGATAAGGTAGCTAATCAGTGTCCAAGTATATGTCATTACATAAATTATGAACCAGGGTTTGATGTGTATTCCCAAAGAGCCGGAGCCCGAGTGTCATCTGGTATAAGTCTGCAGCCTGAAAAATGAATTCTGAAAACAACAGTCATTTTTGTTCTAACTGTATTAATAAATTACTAATAAATACCCTTAAAAGGTTGCGAGAGAGTCTTTTAATCTATTAGAAGAATTTCATACTAACTAATCCTACATTTCCTTTCATATTGAAGATTAACTTTCCATGCAAGGATTTGAACCCTCCTGCCCCCTCTATAGAAATGATCTTTTGACAGCCCTGAAAAGAATAAATAAAGCATGCAGATTGCTCGTCTCCTGCCCGGAATAAACTCGTTGCAATTTGGAAAGCCTGATGGCAGGGCTGAAGCTGCTGCCAAAAGCCTCTCAGCAAACCACCGGCCAATTTTGGCAACCAGTGCACGCCAGTGCTGCCCATCACTGGGTGGATGTACCACAACAGAAAGGTGAATCCAGCTGTGACCTTGTCCTGCAAACTGACACATCCTCTCGCTTACACCGAAATATCGCTTAGGTGGAATGACCCAGCGAGAATTTTGCTGACTGCGCCGTTTTACCAAATCCATTCTGCTCAGACATGAGATTTTCAGCAATGAGCAAATGAGCTGTCTCTCTAATGCTCCACATGCTGTTTGCGTGGAGCAAGAGGTCTTACTCTGGTCTGCTCTCTGTGCAGCAAATAAAGCATTAAAAATCAATATTGTTTTTAAAGTATTAATGTATGTTGTTTTAAATGTTTTAATCATTTATTTTTTCTGAAAAAACAACCCCAAAGTCCTATGGATCAAGAACAATGTAAGCTTTTCCAAAAATTTTTTAAAATATGAAGAGGCTTTTTTTTCCCCACAATAAAAACTGGTTAGGCAAGAGGGAGAAAATGTCTCATTTATGGAACAACCACTTTGGTCTAAGGTCTTTGACCAGCGATCGTATGCTCAAACGCTTCAGAAATAAAAACTGAGCGGAGGGACCAGCATTTGGCTTCTGTTACACGTAGGCAAATCCAGTACGCCGGAGTCTCTATGTCTGACAAGACTTCAAGGTTGAGTTCATCTTAACTGCAACTGAACTGAGCACATTTGAGTGAAGATTGACTTATAGAGCACTCGGATTTACAGATACTACCAGGAATGTTTACATAGTTCTCTCGGTGTTTCAACTGTAATCCTATTGCTATCAGAATTCAGTTTAAACCTTATTTTTCATTTAGTTGCTGAAATATAGTTAGAGAGTCACTTGTGACTTGTATAAGCAGAAGAGAAAGAAATGGGGCTCTTCCTTTTATTGTTTCCAAGGTGTGTGCTCTCTATGTAAATTATAGTGGCTACAGGGCTGGGTGAGATTTATGAAGAAGATGTGGGAATATCCTAATTGTATATTTTGCTTTGACATTTGCTTGTCTGATGTACCTGGGGTGCGTTATCAGTGGTGAGGCTGGCCATGGCCACCTTGGCTTTGGAGGCCAGCCCCAGGGGCTGCTACAGCAGCTGGAATTAGGAATATTAGATCTGCTGCTCATGAACATCTCCTCGGTTCATTGACCTTCAGTTGCCACCATCTCTGAATTTTCCTGCAGGCCTTTAGACCACCTCTTCTGGGGAAGGACCTGCTCTAGGAGCTGTATCTCTGCTCCTGTCCACTTTCTGTTGGCAGAGGATTCACCAACAGAGGAGATGCCACTGACTCTGTGACTACTCTCAGACCAATAGGTCCCAATTAAGAGCATCAAATCGCATTAGCAGATTGGAGAAGCTAATAGAGTTTTCTAAGTACTGATATAATCCTCTTTCAACGAACAAGGACAATGTTTTCATGGATATAGGAAATAATTCTCTGTGCTGAAAAGTTTATGTGCATCCAAAACCCATATAGGAACCTTCACAGATTTTACTAAGCATAACAAAAGCACCTTCAGGGAGCAACTTGTACTTCTGTCTTTAAAATCTTTTTTATGACAACTTGGATATGCAGAAGTCTTCCCATCTTGGATGCCCAGATTGCATTCTGGCAGGTACCACTCATCACAGCATCGGCAGTGCGGGCAGCAGTGCCCTTTCAAAGATTTTCTTTGAATTGTTTGCCATTTGCCGTGCTGTACTAAAAGTTCTGTTCTTCAATACCTGAAGAAATAAAGAAGCAAACAAATGGGAAAGTTAGAAGTCCTTCCTCTAGGATTTGTGGTGAATCCACACTTCATCGTTTCAGCTGAAACCCCCGGAGGTCTGACTTTGTGCTGCACTCTGCGGCTCAGAAATAGGACAGTGGACCAGGAATGAAGAAATTTGGGGTTTACTTGTGGATCTGCTGCAAACTGATCCTGTGGTCTTGGGTAAACCTCAGCCCGTGCAGACGTGTACCCACCTATATAAAGAGGACAGTAAATGACCACTGCAGTAAGGATCTTGTTGCACCAGCACTGTTTTCAGATCTAAACTTGGCTTTCGCAGGGCTGATGTTTAGAAACACAAGTCCATTAATTTGTCAATGGAGAATATTTGGTCTGCAATCCAGGAGGATGGAGTGGTGCAGTGCCTCTTTTCTAGTCGCTGTTCATAGATGAATTTGCATTTAATATTTTCACATTATTTTCACTGATTGTGGTATGAAGGTGTAAGTGCAAGGGATCTCATAAAAAGTCTTTCAATATTCCGATTTCAGATTTTAAAAAACACAACATCGATTCTTCCTGGCAGTTGTTTCTGTTGGGCTCAGTTGTTTCTGTTTGGCTTAGTTCTAATTTGCATCAGAGATACCAGGAGTCACAGAGAATTACCCGGGATATGGCACCAGCCCTCGAGAGCTTGCTGTCTAATTGAAAACTAGACAAAGCAAGTGAAATGGAAGAAGACAAAGAGGACAAGAGTAACAGCCATCAGATGATGCCATATGCTATCGGAGATCTAAACCGGATGGCTCTGAATCATCTGAAAGGACTATTAAAATTTAATTCATTAAATGCTGCACACGCTGATTGCTCCTCAACCATCAACAATTTGTCCACTTTTTTGTAGCTGTCATAACCGTCTCAGAGACTGATGAGATCTGAATGTTTTGAATAAACATCTAAATTGTGCATGTTTACCAAGACCAAATCCAAAAGTACGCCGCACTCTCTGATCATTAGCGAGAACCCATCAGCTGTAAGCGAGAAATCAGTTCCTCCACTCAAGCTCTTCAAAAAGTCTCTCTTCAGGAAAAGAAAGAGCAGTGGGAAGTGAAAATTTGCCTTAACTAACACAGGAGTAGGTTCTGAACCAACCACCAGCTCGTTGGAGATCACAGCGATGACGAATGAGGGTCCCTGAGAGTCCCCTTCCCACATCCTCATCTTCCCTTTGCCCGGAGTCTCTGAGACTTAATATGCATCAGATGTAAAAAACATTTTAGGGAAACTCAGGAGGAGGAAGGACATGGCTCAATGGACTGCCTGTCCATGCGTCAGTTGGCACGTTACATATTTCAACAAGATATAAAATATTAAGTTACAGTTTTCCCTTTTTCACTACAATCCCCTGAAGCACCCTACCTAAAGCCACAGCTCTGCTTATGCTGCAGTATCCCTATGGACCAGGGGGTGTTGGGGTCTGGAAGGTGGATATCTGCACAGGTCATGGTCTCCAGCACCAGCACAGGCACTGGGATGAGCTCTTGGCAAAGGAAGGGGCTGCAGCGTGTACACACCACGGGAACTTTCAGCATTTGGGATGGGGGTACGTGGTACCCAAGTGAGAGCATTTGCTCAGGGGCTGGGCTAGTGAATTCACTGTAAGTTGGCTGATTTTTAGGGCCAAAGCATCATTTTTCTCTGCAAAACCTTGTATGTGGTCCTCGCACGAGGGCCCGGGAGAGATGGGCAGTTCTTTATCAAAGAACTTCATAAAAGAAATGCAGAGGCAAAACAATTGCTTTATCATCTGAAAATACAGGCAGCAGTTTGAAAGCAGAACAATTTGTTCTTGTGTACAATCCCAGGAACGGAGATCGGTGTACATTTTTTGCACCTTATACTATTCTCATCGGTTGCTTCATACTCATATTAATAACAATTAATTATAATTTTATCCTGATAGAACAATGTTGACTGAAATAGAGTCACACAAGGGATTAATTTGGGCCAGTATAGTTTTTCCATCATTGCATTTCTTGCCTGTGTTTTTTCAAAGCATTATCGTAATAAATTAATTTGAAAATTGTTAATTGTTCAATTGTTAATTGAAAAGTTAATCTTATTCTCCAGATTCTCCAAACATAAAACCTCCGATTCTTCTCAGCAAATATTTACAGCCCAGGACTTGGGCAGTGACTGAGCATGCAGCCGTCAGAACTGCAGTAAAATTGGAGGACAGTAGCAATTTTTAAAATCAAACACAGCATTTACAAAGTACGCTGCACACAATGGACAATACTGTAAAAGAAAAATACAATACGCGTGCACAATAAGGTGCAAACAAATACGTTTTCATTTTTTATTTTGTTGACTGCTATACAAGGCTCTAAAAAGGATTTTTTTTTCCTTTGTGAAGAACGCACTACAGATTTACAATATTATATTCCACTGTATACATTTGCTAACAAAAAATACCACTACTGTATCCACACCAGTGACAAATCTGCCAGCAAGTGACTAGTTGATATGCCTTTTTATTACTGCAGCTGCCTTGTTTTTTCTAGTCAAAATAAAAGAAAATCACAGGATCCTTAAAATAATAGCTGACAGCAGGTAGTTACTGAGAAATGCATGTCCCTGGCTCTTAACTTTGTAGCATCCATCCAGATGGCAGATTAGAGGCTGGGATCTGCAGGTTGGTGACAAATACATGGGTAATAGCATTCAGCTTGCCTAACTGTAAAAGTGAATTCACTACTCCTCTTTGATTGTAGACCTGACATGTCAGATGAGAGGAGGCTCTGGCAGGAGCTGCCACAGCAATAGCACAAATAAACGCCAGACACAAGCGCCGCTTGATGTAGGATTACAAACACCGCACCGATCATCAATTCAAATTTAGCTGATATGTAAAGGCGGCGGCGGCGGCGCCGTCAGACGAGCAGCGGGGGGATGGCGGGTACCTGGGTACGGTTGCAGGGATGGGGCGGCCCCTAATGACTTCTCCCCGCGACGCCAGGAGAGAGCCGCGCTGCTGGAATTGCGCTGGCGACATATGGCACACGGGGCATGGAGCAGTCGCCACCTAATTTGTCCCTCTGCCCTTCCCTGCGCCGTGTTATCAATCACTTGACTTTTGAGCAGCCCTGATCTGTCTCTTTCCCTCTCTCTCTCTTTATTTTATTTTTGTTTCCCCCTCTCTTTCTTTCTTTTCCTGAGAAGCGCAAAACCGAACTCAACACTCGGTGCTCATCACTTAATGTTGACTTTGCATGGGCGAAGTCTTCCAGCAGATCAATTACTCCAGCCACTAATTAGCGGTGCACACCAGCTGAGGGTCTCGGGGCTGAACCTTGCCCTCTGCATCAGTTACAGGGCGGAAATCGCAAGTTGGGGGAGTTTGGTGTTGTCATTGCATGGAGGGATCCTGTGAGGGCCAGAAACGGTGGCGTCCAGGGCTTCCCATGGTCTCGGTGTCACTGGAGCTCAGGACCCCATGATTTCATTACTGGTGTTGGGAAGAAGATACTGAAAAAGGCAGGCAAAGCTCTGCAGTGGGAGGAACTTTATCCCCATATTCCTATTCCACCTCTTTTTCATGTTACATGTGGCTGTTTTATCAAATATAGCATACCTTCTTTGTAATGTTTACATGTCTTCTTTTTTAAATGAAGATTGAAAAAGTGGTTGTGTTTGAAAAGATGCAGGTGGAGAAAGTCTTCACCTTAAAATTAACTGCTGCTGAGGGCTTCATATTCATAGCTGCCTTCCAACTCCAGCCCGCTCTTTCTTTGCTAGGAATAAAGCACTATCCATGGAAGGCAGCTTTTTAAAAAGTAAAGGTTATGTAAATCTCAGGAAATCCCACTTTATATATGGATTTGTTCAACAGGTATATGTGCGATAACATGAAAAAACATGTGGCAGATTAAAAACCTGTTTGAATAGGATAAATAAGTATACATGCATATTGATTTTTGTTTCTAAAATGTCTATTGGTGACTTGTATTTTGCCTTGACTTCCTTGTACAGATCCTTCATACCCCTGCTTTTGCTCATTTGTCACTATTTTATCATTTAGATGATGATTTCTATTGAAAAGCCAAATCATGTAAACCTATCACTATTAGCAATTGATAATAATAGTATCAATATACTATGAAAACTAATATTTTCCCAAAATCAACACCCTCCAACCCGGTCATGGAGGATTTAGCTGAGCCACCCCCATGGCTATCACTTATATCCCAAAAGAAATAATTCTTTTTCTATCTCCTCCCTGTAACAGGACCTCAGTTCTGCCCAGGGTGCAAGAGTCTCAGTGCTAAGTTGTGCTTTACATCGCACAGGTTTGAGGTTGAATCCATTATTCAATTTAAAACAGTGTAAGCAGAAGCAGAATTTGGCCTAACGCCGCAGTCTTTATTCAAAATTAAAGCTCAGCCAGATGAGGAGTGGGGTTTTTTGGTATTAAACTCTTATCTTCCCGATCTGAAAAAGCATTTGTAGATCAAGCATACCTGCAGCGTCGTCCAGGTCCCTGTCAAATTGCTCTGTGTCACTGCAGTGAAAACCAAGGATTAATCTATTTAGGCCAACAAATTGAAAAGTAATACGAGAATGTCAAAATCTGAGATCTTTTTAAGAGAATACAGGTGAGTAATGAGATTATCTATTGGTGGCTCTTATTGATCAACTTTTAATGTTTCGTTTAATATGCCCCGATATTTAAAATCTGTCAGCTCTCTGTTCTTGTCAGCAGCGCTGGTTTTACAGCGCTCCCCCAGCTCCCCTTAGTACCCACCGAAAAGTTTCTTTGCTGGAAATCTGCTTTTCGCATACCTGATTTATTGCCCGCAACTCTCGGCGTTATTGCATCATTTTTTTCCTAAATGATACTGATGCTCAAATAATTTTGTTTACCAGCTAGTCGTCTAATCGTTGCTTTGCATAATCATATTTATATTAAGTAGATAGGAACAATTAACTTTGTTTTAAGTGTAGTTATTTGAAATACAGTAGTGGTAATATCTGCCAGAAGCAAATAAACATATTAGCAGGAAATGCTTAAATGATCTGGATAACCCTATGAGCCAGCATAGCAGGTGGTAATATCCTGTTTTTAAATTACATTTCAGCAAGTGAACATAATAAATCCTCTTGTGTTATATATTTCGCTGGTAGCAACTTATACTCACATTATTCTATTTGACCTCATTACTGCTAATCATTATCACATTTTTAATAGCTGCCACAGTGAGTGAAACAGTTAATACAGTATTTCTTGCCGAAAGAGAGCCTGTCAGGTTATTGATGACAAATTAAAATTAATAAAGAAGATCTGTGTTGAATTTGAGGGAATGGAATAACTGCGAGCATCCAGATGATTGGAAAGGCCTCTGGGGTACTCTGTGAAGAGTAATGTTTTTGGTGTACGTGTATTGTCTTGAAAGGAACGCTAAAACTGCCAAATCTCTGCTTTTGCCTGGAAGACTTCCTGAAATAGGAGCTGTATTCTTTTGGCCCTCATCACATGTAATTTATCCCTGGGAGAGTTATTTCCCGCTCTGTACACCTCCGCTCGGTGCTGTAATAACCGCCGGTTGCTGGGGCTCTGCCGTTTTATTTACCTCGCTGAGCATCTTTACAAGACCCACAACCGGCACACGCCGGGCAGGTCCAGATGAGGCAGTAAATGAGTAAAAGTCCAAGGCTGAATTCCTGCCCTGGCTCTTTCCTGAAAAATTCCGCTTATTGCAATTTATTTAAAACTTTCTGGGGCTGTACTATCCTCCCGGCAGCGGTGGCAGAGCATCGCTACCTGGTGTCCAGGTGTCCCCAGTTGCCGCGGAGCCGACGGCGGGTACCGGGCGCTAACTAACTGGCTTTATGAAAAATTAATGCATTTACATATCCTCCAAACGCTCCTGCCCGTGTTTAAAGAGCGGTGTTTATTAGAGGTGAGGGCTCCGTGGGGACGGGGTGGCCGCGTGGCGGGAGCCGTTCCCCATCGGGGAGGGCAGTTCAAGGCCATCCCGAGGTCCTGAATTAATTGAACGTCGCAGTATTAGCTCAGTCCTTAGCAGACAGTAGTCCACACCGCAGAATCACCAGACATAATTTTGACTGTGCCCAGGAGGCATACCAGGGAGACTGAATTATCTCTTACCAAAAGAGAAAGTAGTCCTTTGAGGTCAACGGCGGAGGTCGTCGGTGGGTCAGCGCAGAGAAACGCCAACGCGAGATCTGCCCTAAAAAAAGGAGGAAAAAAATAATGGTCCAATTACCGTGCGTAAGCAAGTCATGCAGAATTTCTTCACACAAAGGAGGGGGTTTTTTTGGAATAGAGAAGGAGCCGGCAGCCGGTAACATAAGTAGTGTTGCAGGGAGGTACACGCATGCATTTTTTGGAAAGGAAAATAAAAGGTGCTGCCGTTAATTGCTTGGGAGCCGTTAAGCAGCGAAAGTGCTGGGCAGTGTTCAGCA
>NW_010163099.1:36530-40406 GCF_000695765.1 Mesitornis unicolor
CAAAGCATCACCTAAATGAGGAACGGTTAAAACCAGCATTGTTTCTTTTAGGAGTTATTTAGAACTAGCACCATTTGAAGGGGGAAAACAGTGATATTATGGGCTTCTGAGCTGTGGGAAACTGGAGCAATTTGAGAGCTATGAACTCAGTCTAAAGGCTCAACCACAGCAAACCCTTCCCCACCACCAGCCTGAGACGCACGCTCCTTGTTGAGTCCCGATGCTCTTTGAACGGCCGTGCAATTAAAAGATGTCAGGCACTTGGACCTCCGTCTGCACCTTGAAATGCATCTTTTCACGTAGGAGTGAAGGGCACTGAAAGCCTCAGCGCCAAAGGTAAAACTTAGTGCAGTTGGCATGGTTGACAAATACCACTCAATTGCTCTGCCAGTGAAATTTGAAATAAAAATATAGGAAATGAGGAGTTAATTCAATTAAACGTTCTCCCACCCACATTTTACCTTTCCTCACCACTCAAGGGAATCATTCCTGGAATGTATATCACCAGCAGACTTATTTTTACCATTATTTTTAACTTAATGAGTATACCTTACACATCAGAGAGAAAGTACAAAGGTTAAATTTTACATTAAGAGCACATTGCAACATGGTATGCAAATATTCCTATGCAAATCTAAAGCCACCGGAAGATAAATGTCTTATATTTTTAACCAGTTAACTATGACTGTGAAGTATGGTGCAAGATATTCAGTAGTTTCATTTTATATCTTTCTTGTAAATAATGCATAAAGTATGTAGATGTTGTCAAAATATGATTAAGCTATTAGCTTTATAGTTTTCATAGTTAAGAATGTGTTCAGCATGTAGCTCATAATAACTCATTTCTAAACGCAGACACCATTATAAAATATTTCTTGTTCAAGTGAATGTTATCATGTGACATAATGATTTTGCTTAAAACCAAGTTAAATGAGGAGTAAAATTAAACAATATTGCATGAATTGTGTTTGACTAATTTTGTGTCACATTATATTAGCCAAGCTTTCAAAATATGTGTTAATGACAAATAGTGTAAGCCCCTAACATACTTTATATGTCTGTAAAATCACCCTTAAGTCATTAGCTTTTAAAGGTTCATTTTGTTTGCAGTTTTTGTAGCCACTGGCTTTTTAGTGATTACTTTTGTCTATGAAACTAGACATGATTAAAAAAGAGATATTTTACATAAGTCTTTGGGACTTATTGCCATATTATGGGGGCATACTGTGCGCATTAAAACAATGTCTAATAATTGATGAGCTCCACAGTTTTGAGGTAAACATGGTTAAGGGAGAATTTTAATGTTTACATCGTATTTACATAAGAACCACACTGAGCTTTTCATCAACAGTTTGTTTCTTTTCCATCTGGATTTATCAGTTGCCTGCCACAAAAATCTCCCATAACAAATGTAACGGGATTCTTACAGATCACCAGGTTTCATCCAAAAATGCCCGAATTTCTCACGGTGCTAAAACAGAGCAGAGTAAAAAGTTGCACCGGTTTCTTTTCTGAATGAGTGTGGGGACGTACCCAGGGTGCACACCCAGATGGACATCTCCGCTCTCTGTTTAGCAGTTTTCCCAAAATTGTTATTTTCTCCCTCTCCCTCTGTGTCTTGCTTGAAATAGAGAGGGAAGACGGGGGCCAACCAAGCCACGTGTCTCATCATGGGAATTTCGGAGAGGTGCCTGCCCTGTCACCGGTCATTCAGAAACACGGAGTGGTTTTTCCACATGAGACCAGGGCCAGGCAGGTTTAATACCAACTCTTGAGTCTTTCCTCAGAGGGGGAAAAAAGACTTTTTATGTGGTGATCTCTTCGTATAGATATATGTATTTAGCTATGAAATAAAAGGGAAAAAAACCCCTCCCGGTGGGCTAGGGTGATGCTCAGGAATGTCAAATGGCTGGGTGGGAGGTAAGGGCAACACACCGAGGAGGGTGGGAAGGTGCCGGGAGAAGGCAACGTGATGTTTTTTAGTGTTTCAATGCTCAACTTCTTTGATAAAATCTTCATTCTGCCCACCCTACCCTTGTGCCTTAGAAAGCTACAGCTTTATCTCAAGAATTTTCCCTCTGGACACTTGTCAGAACAAAGAGTATGGACTTTGCATATCATTTATCCTCTTGTATATAAGGAGCTTGTCACATCTTAATGTTGAACCTCACCAGAGAGCAGACCTCTCGAGCACTCGCCGCTCTGCTTTGCATTTGGGTGGGAAAAGCTGATCCGTAGTGCTGCTCCGGCTCCTGCCTGCCTCTCCCGGCTGCTCTGCCCGCTCCTGAACACATCGTGTGCCATCGGCTCCATGGGGTGAAAGGGGGGCAATAATGACGTGGGACAGGGGCTGGGCAGGGCGACAGCCAAGGAAAGCCTTGGGAAAGGCTGGGGTCTTCTGGAAGTCACTTCTGAGGTGGCCAAATTCCTTTATTTGCTGCTTTCACCAAACTTCAGATGTGCTTTTGTGGTGTTTCCGTGAAATGAAGATTGCTCATAAGGACTCCACTTTGGTGACCCAAAAATGGTGTCGGAATGATGATATTTGTGTGCAACTTTCTTTAAAAAGAAAAAAAAACCCAAACTTACATTCTGTAATTACCCTTCTGATACATTCTCAGGGTTTGAACCCAAAGCCTTCAGAGGAATGACTTGGCCTCCTTTTGGGGTGAAAGAAAGAGTATATTGTCACCTGGGGGAGGTCTCCTGGTTCCAGGTGTCAGGTAGGACCTGGCTCAGGTGTTTTGGTCCTGGCTGAAGAGGGAGGGCAGCAGCTGAGCCTGGACCTGCTCCTGTGACCCTGCTGGGTCCTGCCCACTCATTCTGGGGTTGGGGTCCCAGTCTGCCATCCCAGTTACCCAAGAGCTGGGCTAAGAGGTGCCCCATGAAGTGTCCAAGAGCTGGGATCTTAACATCTCACTGCTCTTTGAGTTTCTGAAAATAAAGATCCCAACAAAGGTCTTTTGCGGTGGAAGATATTAAACAGTCCTGACGTAGTGATCACTGAGGAAAGGACATTAGGACTATCAAAACCTCTAGTTTAAATTAGTTCTTTACCCATGGGCCTGCCTGCATGTATTGCTCTTGGCTACTTAAATACTTTTTGTGCCAAGATATTTAATAACAGGTGTGGGACCAGGCCTTTTCTTAGGTACTGAGTTTATAACATGTGGGAAAGGCTGGGCCTTGGCTTCCACTACAGGGAAAATGATGGAGATGTTTTCCTCTTACCAGTACGATGCTCTTCACCCATGCAAAGGATGTCAGTGTATACACTCCACAGTTTTGTGTTAATGGTATGGGAGGAATGAAGTATGAAGCTGGTTTAAGGTAGAGCAGAAGTCGTCAGCTATAGGTTCTGGATGATAAGAAAGCCCATTACGCCGACACAAACTGCTAAGACTTAAATTTTAAATTGTGTTCAAAATTGTTCTTGTGTTTAAGGAAAGTCTCTTCATGTATGTGTCTATGTCCAGAGAGGCAATAGAGTGACTCTCTCTGCATGGTCTTTTCACAGAGTCAAAGCTGCGCTTGTGTAGACGGAAGGCTCCATGAGTCCCCATCCCCTGGTAACATTGGGATGTCTGCCCACTGAAGTCGAGGTTCATTTAGGTCTGTTTTTGTTATTCATAGAAGGGAAAGACAAGAGAAGTGCACTAAAATTAGTGCAGAAAAGAAAATTATCTCCATTAGGTATCTAGTCTCTTGCTAGATTCAAGATGGATCAGTGGATCTTCGAAGAACAGGTGACGAATTTGGATCAGCCTGGTTTAGGCACATGAATATTTCCCAAAATGGATCTATTAGCTTCAACAAGGTCAAGTGCCAAGTCCTGCACTTGGTTAGCAATAACCCCATGGACGCTACAGGCTTGGG
>NW_010163100.1:0-549 GCF_000695765.1 Mesitornis unicolor
AATACCTTGAAAGTAATTGATGCAAAATGTAAAGCGATGCAAAGCTGGCAGAAATCAAGGTATTAGAATGCTATATCAATCCTCTCTGTAAGTCTTTACATGGATGATCAAGCACAGGTGAGTTGGGTTTTTCTGTACTATCTTCTTTGAATTGCTCTTAAACATCAAATAAAGACACTGTTTGCTGTATGAGGATCAGAAATCTCTTTGTTGATGGTTCTGTAGGGGTTTTGCAATCAATGAAACAGTGTGCTGCCCAGGAATAAAACCCAGAAACTCATTCACGCTCCCAGTGAGTGCTACCATTGCCCAGTCTGATGGCTAAAAGGTAAAGTTTTAGCTAAAAAGCTAAAAGTAAAGGAACTCTTTCTGAGAAAACAAGACACAGCATCAGTTTGAACTGACCAGAGATAACAGGAGTGTGAATGGGAACACAAACCTGTCCTTTGTCAAAAAAGCACAAACCCTGTGCTGCAGTCAAACATCCATTGGAGGGGGTGTGTGCACACAGTATTCAATTCATGGGTCATCCCCAGGAGGGTTCCCGGG
>NW_010163100.1:1001-1208 GCF_000695765.1 Mesitornis unicolor
GGTGATGTAACAGCTCATTCTGGATGCCATCGCTAAGCATATGGAAAAAAGGAGGGTTATCAGGAGCAGTGAGCATGGATTCACCAAGGGGCAATCATGCTTGACCAATTCGATGGCCTTCTTTGATGGCGCGACTGGCTGGGTAGATGAGGGGGGTTGAACCTGACGATCTCCAGAGGTCCCTTCTAACCCCTACCGTGCTGTGAG
>NW_010163100.1:1989-2546 GCF_000695765.1 Mesitornis unicolor
AAGAGCTATGGATGTCATCTGTCTGGATTTCTGCACGGCCTTTCACACGGTCTCCCACAACATCCTTCTCTCTAAGCTGGAGAGATGTGGATTTGATGTGTGGACTGTTCAGTGGATAAGGAACTGGCTGGATGGTTGCATCCAGAGAGTAGTGGTCAACGGCTTGATGTCCAGGTGGAAGACTGTGACAAGTGGTGTCCCTCAAGGGTCTGTACTGGGACCGGTGCTGTTTCAGATCTTCATTAATGACATTGACAGCGGGACTGAGTGCATGCTCAGCAAGTTCGCTGATGATACCTAAATGGGTGGTGAGATTAAAGTGCCAGAGGGACAGGATGCCATCCAGAGGGACCTGGACAAGCTGGAGAAGTGGGCCCAGGTGAATCTCATGAGGTCATGCAGGGTCCTGCACCTGGGTTGGAACAATCCTCATTACTGGTGCAGGCTAGGAGATGATGTGCTGGTAGGCACCCTGAGGAAAGGGACTTGAGGGTACTAGGAGATGAGAAGCAGGACATGAAGCCACCAATGTGTGTCTGCAGCCCACAAGGCCAACT
>NW_010163101.1:0-30673 GCF_000695765.1 Mesitornis unicolor
GTGTCACTGGTAACTGCTGGGGAGCTGTGTGTCTGAGGAGGTTTGGCTGGGGATGTGGCAGGGTCATGCAGTGGTGGAGGATGGTAAGTGTGCAGCATGGGATGAGAGAAGCTGATTCAACTTTCAGATGAGAAACAGTGTGGTAGTAATTTAACAAGAATAGTCAAGATTGCTTGGTTTGAGAGCAGTTAGGCCTGGGGCAGGAGCCCTGGGGCTGCCTCCTTGGAGCATGCTGGTTTTTGAAGATGCTGTTTAATTCATGTGAGAGCTGCCTGTGTGGGGAGGGTTAAAGTGATGCTGGAGGTGAAACTGGCACCTCGGAATAGCTTCCTTTTGCCTGTGGGCTTGTTTCCCCTGAAGATGTAGGATAAAAAGGAAAATCTAGGCAGATAAGGACAATGCATCTGAGATGAGGGCTTTGTTTTGTTGTCGGTGGGGATTTTTTAAAGCTTTGTTTGCTGCTTTAACTTGTAACTTGTCAAGTATTGAAAAACTGAGTGTTTCTTATAATATGGCAAATATGAAGCACCTCTTGCTGTTCTGCTTTTCCTTTCCCCAAAGCTCTGCTGTGGGTAACGGTAAGAGGTAGGAGCAGCAAATAAAGGTCCTTACCTGATTAAGAGCTGGAAGGGAGGACAGTTAGCTTTGTGAGGCTGCAGCCTCCCTTTGGCTGTGTGGAAATGCTCATCCACGTGTGCTGCAGACCAAACCCCTCATGGAGTACAAAGTTGACTTCAGAGGCTTAGAGACCTACAGCCATACCTGTGAGAAAAAGGAGAGATGAGCACTTGCTCCCTTCTATACAATGACAGGGCATACATTGTGCTGCTCTTCAGGGTGATCTCTAGAAGAAAATTATCTTTTTTTTTTCTGCCTCTAAAGTATTTTTGTTAAGTGCCAAACTTGTATTCCCTCTCTTCCTTTTGGGAAACCAATGGTGAGCTGAGGCACCTGCAGTACAGATTTTGTGCATCCAAAGAAGGGCAACAAATTTGGTGAAAGGTCTGGAGAACAAGTCCAGTGAGGAGCTGCTGAGGAAACTGGGGTTGTTTAGTCTGGAGGAGAGGAGGCTGAGGGGAAACCTTGATGGTCTCTACAATTACCTGGAAGAAGAGTGTAGAGAGGTTGGGGTCAGCTTCTTCTCCCAGGTAACAAGAGATAGGACAAGAGGAAATAGCCTCAAGTTGCAACAGAGGAGGTTTAGATTGGAAATTAGGAAAAACTTCTTCACTGAAAGGGTTGTTAAGCACTGGTGTGGGCTGCCTAGAGAAGTGGTGGTATGACCATCACTGAAGGTGTTTAAAATACAAGTAGATGTGGCACTTAGGGACATGGTTTAGTGGTGGACTTGGCAGTGCTAGGTTAGCAGTTGGACTTGATGATCTTAACCTTTTCCAACTTAAACGGTTCTGTGACTCTAAAGTGAATGTGTGCTTGGCTGGAGCACTGGCTGCTTCCCATGGCTGCTGGGATAGCCATTTCATGGGGTGGGCATGAGCTCCCAGGGAACCTTCGGTGTGCCAGGTCCCTTGAGCTTGTTTAGCTCTGCAGCAGGATTCACAGGGATGATCTGGTGCATGTCTCTGCATGTTATTCCCTCTCTATGACCACAAAAGCAGTTCTCAGGCAGCCCTTACCCCCATAGTAGCAAATACCAGTACATACATGTGTGCGTATCTGGTTTGCCCTGGAGGAGCGGTGGGAGCTGAGCACAGGCTGCAGAGCCCTATGATGGGTCACTGCTCAGCTCAGAAAAGGCTGGCCCAGGGTTGAGTTAATTCTGCAACAGCGCAGAGTTGCAACACTCTTGGCAAGATGAAAACTTTTAAAAACCCGTGTCTACCTACTGAGGGCTTGCAGGACCCACGACTACATACTGAGGGCTTGCAGTAGGAGCTGCGTCCCTGCCCGTGTGGGCTTGCTCTCTATAGCAGATGCTTACCGCAGCCAGCTCAGGCAACTGGGGATTGAGAAAAGCTCTTCTCAGCTCTGGTTTTGACTTGGTGGCTGAGCCTGATAGGAGGGCTGGGCCTTGGTTAGCCTTTCGGTTGAACTGGGGAGATGCCACACAGCCAAAAGGCTTTGTCAGCCCCTTCCTTGCAGCCTGCAAAGTCTCTGGCTCGGGATGCTTTGAAGAGTGCAATGCATTTCACAAGCTGTAGTATTGGGGCTGCTGTGGTACAGGATGGGCCTTTCCAGCCCAGGTGATTTGAATGGCTCTGCTTTTTGTCCTGAAATGCACCTCTAGCTGTTGTTTATCCTTTCCTTGCTCTAACCCCACCCAGCTTGTTGGGCTGGGGCATTTGGTCTGTGAACATATTTGCTGGATGTTTGAGAAAGCTGAAATGTCAGAATGACCTTTTTGAAGTTTTTCTTTTCTTGAGGAAGAAGGTTTCTATACAATTGGTATCATGAATCAATTCAAAGGGATGCATTTTTCTGCACCGGTTAAATAAAAGATCATTAAACCTAACAAATGTTTCCCAGCTTGCCTGCACTTTCACGCAGTGTTCAGCTATAAATATGATCTGAGCTTGTAACAACATAAACAATGTGCTACTCAAAAGCAGGAGAGACTATATACCTCTTTTCTTCTTATTTTTAAGCTGCCCAAGAAATATATGCACACATTCCTAATTTGTTTACTTAAGCAGGAAGCAGACGAATAGTTTAAGATAATGTTTCAACCTATTGTGAGTTATATGCTCCGCAAAGATCGTTTCCTTTATGTAGTAATTTTTCAAACTCTGAGAGAAAAAGCTGAAAAATCTTGTCAATTCCTTAATTGTAGGAAAGATTTGCAGGAATTTCCACGGTGTTTCCCTCTCAAAGTGACATTTGAGACCACTGATAAGGGAAAAGGAGATTAAATAGTCCTAATTCTTTTCATATACTATGGAGACTAATTCCTCTTGCTCTCAGCACCATGTCCAGCTGCCTGGCTTGCTGCTGTTTTCCCCTGTGCATGGAGAGATCTGAGGGGTGATACAAGTTTGAAGGCCTGGAGAAGGAGGGGATCGGTTTAAATAAGGAAGATGCTTAATTTGTAGGCAAAGCTTATTCCAGATTAGGTCACACCCTGTGTTTATGCTGGGTGCTTTTCCACTGCTCTGCTAAAATATCTTTTGGCTGACATCACCACTGAAATGGGATGTCGGAGTGAATTTTAAATGATGCAATACTTGAATGCTGGCAGCTGATGAAGCCTCATCTCTGGCGGGGTGATCAGTGGTCTGCAAGGCATAGCTGAGGGAAATCATCAGAAACCTTTCCATAGGCTGTGGAGAAGGGCTGGGGAAGCTTCTCCATCTATGAAAACCACCCCAGATTGGGCAAATGACCTCTTCTACTCTAGTGGGCCTGTGAAAGAAAGGCTGACTTGGGACTTGTCCCATAAAATGCTTGTCCCTGGCTGGAGGGATGAGTCTCCATCACCACGTCTTTCCCATGGCCATGCAGTGAGGTCTGGGGCAATCCTCCTCCCATCCATCCTGCAATACTCTGTGTTATGTGCTTTCCAGGAGGAAAAAATGGGCTTGGAGGAGCCTCTAGCCATCCTCAGCTGCACTCCAGCCCTGGGCCATGGTCTCTCACCCTGCTCCAGCCTGCAGAAAGGGCCAAGTTGAGGTCTTCATGTCAAAAACTGCAAAATGCAAACCAGCCAATGGGCAGCTTGTCGGAGCCAAATTGTGTCCTCAGCCATGCTTAAGCACCCATAGTGAATTTTATTTTTGTCTCCAGGTTGATCAGGACAATTATTTAGCCTTTTGTGCACTGTAAGAGCTGCCTTGGTGGATAGGGGAGCCTGCCCCCCCCCCCTTCCCCTTCCCGAGCTCACTGGGTGCTGGGACCAGAGGGAAGAAAGACAAACTGTTTAACTTGCGAGATGCTTAGATGGGCTACAAATAGCTTGGCGGGTGCATATTCTTCCTTCTCATCACCCCGGGTGCGTGTCTTGCCCAGCACCATGGGAACCCGGAGGGACCACTGTCTGCATCCATGGCAACGGCTCCTCGGGTGGCATTCCCCCTCAGCCTGCAATGCTGAGCAGGGCTGTTGTGGAGGCTGGAGACCACAATGAAGGTAAAGAGGAGAAGCTTGGGACTCCTGGTGTCAGGAGTAAATTAAAGCTGGGTGAAGAATGAGGATCTGATGGTGGTTTCCCTAGCCTGGGATCCTGTCCTGAGTCAATGGGGACACTCAAAGCCTGAGGAGCAGCTTTGTGAGGTGTCCTAAATCTGATGGACAGCTCTCTGTTAGGAAGATAAAAGGCAAGGATGTATAGGGAAATAATTGTGATGGGGCTGGAGTCTAATTAAAAGGGGGCCTGTTGGTCAAAAGTGAAAAGAAAAATGCAGTCTGAGAAAAGGCAACTGGGATGGCACAAACTCTGACCTCCCCTATTGGGAGGGGAAAGGGAGGTGATGGCCAGCTCTCTCCCCTGCCAGGGTCTGGGGGGGATCCTGGAGGCTGAAGGACAGGACTGAATGAAACCTACAGCTCATTCCTTTGGAGCGGGTTCCTCCTTCAGCAGCATGTGAAGGTACCTGCTGAGACCCGCCTCTGGAGAACAGGAAAATGTAGTGCCATAGGCAAGCTCTCCAGTGCCCAGCAAGATCCATGGGATGCAGATGCTGTGGCTACAGTCGATGAGATTAGAGATGCTCCAAATGGCTGCAGAGTTTGCTTGCCCAGCTCAGTGGAGGGAGTTTACCTTCCTTAGGACGTGCTGACCCCTCGGTGTAGGGACATCCAAACTGCCCTTGCAAGGGTTGATCCCAGCCTGAGGCACTTCACAAAATCCCCTGAGCTGCTTCTCCCATCCAAACACCATCCAAATTTAGAAAACGTCTTTATCTGAGTCCCTGGCACATTGCCGCTCTGGGTGTAAAGCCATACAGTGCAATTTTTCCACCCCTTGATGTGGTGTAAACACAGTGGTGGGGGCAGTGACCCTGGCTCAGCTGCAGTGGGTCACAGCAGGGTTTGCACAGAGCTCCCACACACTGTCCCCAGCGAGCAGGACCCACTGGGGGTGATGGGAGCTGCAAGGGACAGGGAACACGTCCTGCTCCCTTTGGCGCTGACCCTATCAAGGGCTTGGGGCTGTTTGTGGGAGCCGAGGAACTGACACTGGGTGCAGCAACTGCACGGCTGCTCTCATTAGAGCTGTTTGTATTTTGCAGTGAACTGTGTGTCACACTAACAACTGATACCGCAGAGAGAAAACAGTGTCCTTTCTTCTCCCACCCCCTCATGGAAATCAAGGGGCAGCACATATTTACTTGTAAAGAGATACGGGTGACTTGGTGAAATAATAAAGGAGCTGGTAAAGAAGCAAAAAATCCCAAGTAGTGAGATTAAGTAGAGGTTTTATTCTTTTTATCCCGTTCTGCTTTGTCTAGGCACAAACATAAAAGCCCAGCAGTAGAGAACATGTCCTTGCAGTGCCCCAAGGTACTTGTGACCCAGAGAGAAGGTGGCACAAGCGATGCCTGTGGACAAGGCAGGCACCTCAGTCACTCAGCTGTGAAGTGACAGCTTTGTAATCCCATTGAAATTGCCAGAGAAAGAGACTTGGAGATGGGGTTTGAATAAGTACCCAAATTTCTGGATCCTTACAAGAATGTTAGAGCTGGCAAAAGAAGTTTTGCTGGAAATGGGCCATGTCTGAAGGTGCCTCCTGCTGCTTCTCTGACCAATGCTGGGAAAGGGCAGGAGTTGTGATACTGGAAATCACCAACAGCTCTCCTTGAATTTCCTTCTCCTGTAAATGCATTTGGTTGGAGCTTTGTGTGGAGTCCTGCTATATTCAAGTCAACCTGTGTACAAGAATAGTACCAGTGCAAACTAAAAACAAGATAAAACTTAAACATAGGAGTGACCTACAGCAAGCTGAAATTACTGTGTTAAGCTACACTTTTCTTAAAGGATAGGTGTGTTCAGCACCCTGGCATGGTCAGGCAGGGCAGTGTGTATGTATGAGTATTTATATATATCTATATTTTAATCTATATATGTGTCTTTTTTTGCACTCACTTTATTCTAGTGCGTGTCTTATACCTAGATCCATTGGTTTAGTGCACTGTGTCTGCAGTCAACGACAGAGCTCAAAGGGAGCTCTAAGCATTTTGCTTTCAAGCTATTTTGATTGAATTTCCCTCTCTGTACCCTACTTACCATCTCCTCTGCTGTTTCTGTCTGCCTTTGCTCAAAGGTGCTGCCAGCGCTATCTTGGGAAGGAGCTAGAGTCAACGGTCTGATAAATCAGCTTGTGTTTGTTCAGTGTAATGCACCACACCATTCCCAGCTGTGGTGTTGTTCTTGGCTTTAAAGTTTCTTGCTGTTTCCTAATTTGAATCCAAGCCCTGGTTCCCGGACTGCTCCCGATCTGCTCATGCACAGCAGCAGTGTGTGCCAGCCAGACGGGGACCTTGACCCTGGACAGAGCTCTGCCGGCATCAAAGGGCTGCTTGGTGTTTAATTTGCTTCTTGCAGCTCTTTGCTTGGATTAAAAATGGCACGTGTGTTTAGTGGGCTGGCCAAGTCACAGTGGCAAGGGATAGTGGACAAGGTTTCATGATACCATCTTGGGTCTGTAATGGGCATCCTGGGTGTGCTCCTCTTCAATGCCCAAGATGCAAGGCAATGTGAGGATGGTAAACCTGACTTGTTGTGTAAGAACCATGCACTGGTGAAGGGATTACTTCTCTGCAGTGCTAGAACCAGTGTAAAACTCTCTCTTTCATTCTCTGTTGATGTTTCTTTTAATTACTATTTTTCCCCAAAGCTTTTAATTTTCTATGTGGGTATAAGTGCACAGCGAGCACATTTAAAATCAGCCTCTGCAGCTTTCAAAACAAGCCATAAATCCACACCTCGATGTGGAATCAATAGTTTAGTCATGTCAGCTGGATTTTAAATATGGTTTTGAAATGTAGTAGAGGAACAAATTATAGCAAAAATGTGCTGGCCTCAGCGGGCAGCACCTGCCAGCCCACAGACTGTGTAGAGCAGTGTTTAGCACAGCAAAGCTCTGCATATGGAGGAGCTCAAGTAAGGAAAATTATTTGGTTTCTCACATCCAGCATCAAATATATTGTCCTTGGTATGATTCTCCTACTGGCTTTTACAGATGCAGGAATGAGAGAAACATCAGGAGGGGAAACAAAATACTTGGCTTGGGATAGGTAAGGGAAAACTTGGTAATAAGAAAGGACTGTGCTGTACCGGGGGCTGCTCCAGCGCAGAGGAGGATTATGGGCTGCTTCTGATACCTGGTTGTTAAAATGCTGGATTCTTCTGTGGAAATGGTTACTTCTGACTGTCCCATTCACAGTTCATTTTACTCATTCATTAGTTTCAGGTGAACCCAGGTTTTTCCACAGTAGCCGGCCAAGATGGATTTTCTGAAGGCTGGTCCAGACAATCTGGTGTGAAGGAAACTGGATTTTACTCAAATGAATCAAATAGTGCTATATGTTGATGGAGCAAACCTGCAAAAATGACAAGTGTCAGCAGTCACAGCCAGATTCATTAAATCACCTCTACTTGGATGAGCACCCCAAAATATTGGGATTTCAGAGGTGCTCAAATGTTTGTTCTATATATATGTTTGTTAAGTTTGTTGGATGCAGGGCAGTGTTATCTCTGGAAATTACATTTAGCTTCCACTGAAGTAACCATGGGGTGCGCATCAGGCTCGAGATTTTATATACTTTTAAAATAATTTCATTTTTAAGAGCTCTCTGTTTCTGTTCTTGAAGTGTGCTTGTCCTGTGCTAACTACAGCAAAACCCTGGAGTGCACCTGCTGACACCTATTTAACGATCTGCTTGTCAAAACCAAGCATAGGCCTTTCCTACAGGTTCCTTAGGTTAACTCTGGGTTTATGCCAGAAAGATACATTTATCCTTTGATTTCACTAGGGTTTCTAGTCAAGGCTGTGATGATTCTAGATAAGTAGAAATAATTATGTGCTTTGGTGTCATCTCTGATTAAAACCAATATAACTAAAATAAAGCTACATCTGATTTTGTATGAAAATGGGTATTTTAAGTTTTAGTGCTAAATGGTATAGGGGTGAAATTTATATAGGACATTATAAAAATCGCCATTTCACATTTCTGAGCTTCTGTAATTACTGCTGGTGAGGACTTCATGCTCCCATGTACTGCTGTTGTGTACACAGGGACACAAGCACAAGCTGTATTCGTGCTGAATTCCACCCAAGGATGCAGCGAGAGCATCGCCTGCCAACCAGGATGATGAGGTCATTGCAGAAATTCTTTACATTCTGTCTTCTGCATAGGGTACCCAAGCAACGAGGGTAAAACTGTAACAATAACCAACAAGCAGGAAGCTCTAAATGGCACTGAATCTGTTTTGTTTCCGCCTGACCCCCTTCCCAGCAGAATATGGAGAGAATAAACTGTTAAATTAGTTTCTGTCTTAATGCACACTATATAAGCCCTACAGAGAGCTCTGTAGCTTGTTAGGAGTGTGTATATAGGGGGCTGCAAGGGCTCTGCCCCAGCCTGTTGGTAGTCCCCGCAATAGCTGTTCTGTAGACCATGTGAGGGGGAGGCTTGTGAGCCGCTTTGAAGCTCTGTCATCCATGTTGTGGCTTATTAACCATAAATAAAAGTAATTGTGTGAGTACTGAAACTGCTAGAGCTCAGTTTACTGTTGATTGGTGTCTGGTGGCTTGTTCAAGTTTTATTAATTGTATTAAAACTACAGCATGAGCTCTGTCCTTCTTAAAAGCTAGAAAATCCAGGCTAGTAGGAAATGTTGCCCGAGTAGGTTCCCCAGGGTACAGCAATCCCAATTGAAGCTTTTTTCTTCCCCATGGTGGGGGACACCCCTAACATCTTACCCCTGCTTCACGAGATTTTCTGGTGTGCAAAGGACTGATTTTTTAAAAATGCTACTGCCTTTCTTTCAATGTGAACATTAATAGAGCTCTTTTCCTTCTACCCACTTTCTTTTGCCAAACTTGAAGTAAGTTAATATCTCTGATCTCTAGTCCCTGTTAAAAGTGGATAATAGGCTCAGATGGTAGATATGATGAAACGTGTACAGTGTGACTCCACAAACCTTGTTTCATTTGCAAAGTGGGATAAAAGACCTTAGTAATGAGTTTGAATCCTTGTGATTAATGAGCAAAGCCAAAGAGCCTTCATTTTGCTCACGGCTTTTCTGTGGGCAAAGGCTGCCTGTGTTTGACAATTTTATTATTTGCTGCTATTTATTCTTTCATTTTAATATGGGAGGCTTCGTAGTTTTTTCCATAGATACTGAGACCAAAAGCAATGTTAAATCATCCAGGCTGTGACCTCCTGTACAACACAGGCCAGAGAATTTCAACCCTTATTGAACCCAATAACTTGCATTTGACAAAAGTGTGTCTTCCAAAAACCCATCCAGCCTTGATTTAGAGGCAAAAGATGGTAGCTGCCTTGGGAATTGCTAGAAAAATAAGGCTTCTGCAGCTGCCTTGGTGCTTAATGTTATTCTCCAGGGAGGGGGAGAAACAACAACTTTAGCTTGTTGTAACGGACTTGGCAGCTCTAGTTTATGGCCTCGTGCTGTTTGTAGTGTCTGAGGCATTCAGCAGCATTTTCCTGACCAGCCCTTGCTCTGGGTGTTTGTAATTCTGGGCACTTGCATGTTGTGGGAGATGCCAGGTAGGGAAAAGCATGATGGGTCTGATGGACACAGTGCAGTTCTAGCTTTGCTTCTTGTAGTCACAAATGGGGACCACAAGAGCTGTGTAAATGCCTTAATGCTGGTATGCTCACACCGCCAGAAGGTCCATGGTTTCCCTTGTTCTCCATGAAAAATTAAGGCATTGCCTTGCTCCTTGCCCTTGCAGGACTCCTATCTGCTCAGATCTGAGCTGAGGCCATGACTTCTTTTAGGGAGGTTCCCCAAACCACTGCCAGATGGCAACGGCATTCAGTTCCTCCAACTGAGCTGGTTTTGAACCGCTGA
The DNA here is from genome assembly GCF_000695765.1 of Mesitornis unicolor. Lineage (NCBI taxonomy): Eukaryota > Metazoa > Chordata > Aves > Mesitornithiformes > Mesitornithidae > Mesitornis > Mesitornis unicolor. Next base: position 9,997 of record NW_010163101.1, read on the forward strand.
CAGCAGGGTAATAACTGCATATTCCTATTCTTTAAACCAGCCAAATCCTGAGCTGGGCTTTCTTCCTTCCTTGTCCAAATGTTTGAATAAGTGAAGCCAAGTTTTCTGGTTTTTTTTATGAAATAATATTGCCTTGATTCATGTAGATGTTAAATAAACATGTAAAATAAATGGACTGTGAAGCAGGGCTGAATACAGAGCTGAATTCCCATGGTCCTTGGCTTTGAGGATCTGGTCTCCTGAACTCCTCCATGTCTTTCAGGAGGATAGGCTGCTATCATTTTCTCATTTCTGTGATTTTACATGGAAGGAGTTAAGGACAAGCAAGATCAAGATTTCCAGGTTAACTCCTCCTGGAGCTGAAAGGTCCCTTGTCATTCGTGTTCTTGGACCTCCAAGTTTCAACATCCTGGTGGTAGAAATGCCTTTCTTAATACTCATCTTCAATTTTCCTTGTTGCAGCCTTTGCCCCTGCTGCTTGTCCCTTCTGGAATAAGTCCTTGTCACAACTCGTATGCTTGAGCACTGTTACCATGTTTTTCCCTTGGTCTCCTCTCAAAAGCCAGGGAGCAGTCACATTTTGGGAAGTGCAGCTGTTAAATGGACAGAAGTTTTGAAAAACCCCTCTCACCTCTACCCAGACCTGCCATGGCGACCCTGGACAAGTTCTTCCATCTTGGTTTGCATCTTTCAATTTTGTCTGCTCATCAGTGGTCATATTCTCCAGGACTTCCTCTCTGTGTGCCAGCCTCTGCTTTCCAAGGGGGACAGTTTGTATTGGAATATGTAATTTTTAATATATATAAAAAAATTGGCACTGCTACCATCTCTCCCTGAACTCAAGCACCCCCTGCAAAGACTAAAGAGCCTGAGCTGACAGTGAAACAAAGATCTATGTCACCTTTCTGTGCTGACCTGTTGCTCCTCCTGCCTGCACCTCTGCCTGCCCTCAGTCAGGCTTGCATGTAGTGCTCTTCTCTGTCTCCTCCTTGGAGTATGGCTCATGTCTCTATGTGCTTCCCAAAGCCTCAGGCTGAGAGGGTGCTTTAGAAATAAATCATTCTATCACACAATTGCTGTAGTGTTTAATTACCCCCTACTTGATGGAGATGTCTGGAAACATAAACAGAAGGGATTCCAGCAGCTCTCCCAGTGTCTGAGTGCTTGAACCACATTGTGTGCTTCATGCTTCATCCTTTGCCACTTTTCCAACATCTGCCTGCTTCTTATTTCCAGTACAGTATTGCTTTCTGCTGAGTGCTCAGTTCTGATGATGTCTGTGTCTGTTAAGTACTTTTAACCAGTGAAGGTGGCTGCAAAGCAGGAGGGAACTGTGTGTGCTTGCTGAGCACTACGCTTTTGAAGAAAGATGGAGCTAATGGACATAATGTCCCTCCCCCAATGTGTATAGGAATTTCAAGCTATTGGATATTTAGCCCTTCATGTACTTAAATTTATTAATATAATTTGGCCCTGATTAATGAGCTGCATGAAGTGTGAGTCTTTGTACCTTCACCTGTGCTGTGCATGTATCTTGTTCTCTTGCAGCTGACTCTGCTCCAGGGGATGGACAAGCATAGGCATGCTTAATTTCATGACCTCACACAAACCAATTACCTCATTTACAAGCAGCATTATGCTGTGCTGAGTCAAAAGCCAGTTTTACAGCATTTTAACACCAGGAGTTAATGTTTCTTTTCTTTCCCTTTCAAGAAAGGAGCTGTCATTCATCCTTTCCCTTCTTTAAACCTGCTAGATAAATCTGTTCTGACTTTGCTGGTGTGTCTCTGTGAACTCTCCTGCAGGTTTAGGCTGGTATATAATGAGAGAATCTGGGTTACCTTTCTTTCCCATCAGTTTAGTAACAACGTGTGTGTGTTTTTTCTTTTTCTCTCTTTTTTTTTAACTTTGATGAAAGGCTGGGATGTAGTCATGGGGTGTTGCTTCTCTAATATTTATGCTGTTTCAGGAGCACCCAACTCCGAAGCACCTTTCAAAGTCCCAGGTATTGCTTTGACTCTGTTTTCTTGAGGCACTTGAAAGTTCCGAGGATTATCCGGAGTTTATCTAAACTCATTAGAAGCTCTTGGTCTGGACTGAGATCTGGAAACTTCACAAAATTAGAAGCAACTTGTATGAGGTTTCCACCACTCCTTGGTTTTGCCAGAATGGAGGTATGAAGAGGTCAACTTCTCTTGCTGTGTTATGGCTTCAGGTACATGCCAAAGCTAACAAAATGCAAAGATGTGCAAAAATGCTAAAATAAAGCATGGCAAGAAGACTTTAGCTTGATGTTTTCAAACCTCAGTAAAGAGTTGGCTTGAGTCTGGCTGGTTCAGCTTTGGGCTGATTGCTTCATCTGCTGAAACCAAAACCAGAGGCCTTGGCCAGAAACCAAACCCTGATCATGGTGTGGCTGCTACGAGTGATGGTAGGGCCTCTGAAGCTCTGTTGAGGACTTTGTGTTCCTCCTGCAGGGGAGGAACAGGAGATGGCTTGAACTTTGTCCAAGTCATAAGGTTACACCCAAAGTTAGAGTTTGTTTTGTTTGGGTGTTTCTGCTTCCAACCTTCCGTCAGAGCAACAGAATTGGGTCTGGGTTCCTTCTTGGACCATGTGAAGCAGTTGTGTTGGCTCACTAGAGTCTTTCAACCCACTGGTTAGCCTTTGTGGCACTAGTGAACTGTCACACTAGGCCAGATGGGATGGCTATTGGAGTGGCCTTGGCTTTCTGTAAGCCCCAGCTTCTTTCTGCAGCCATGAGGAATGCGTGCTGATGAGAAGTTGATCGAATTACCATCCTTTGGCCAGGAGCTATCATTCCAGTGTTTCTGCTAACTTGCTCCTTTCCCCACATGCTTGGTGTGATGGTAGCAGAGGTTGCAGGAGGAAGGTGAATACAGAAGGGCTTTTTGGGGTGCAGCGAGTTTCCTCAGATTCATTGTGGGCCAAGTAGCTCATTAACCCATTAGCCGTTTGCTTTGGCTGGTGGCTGGGGAGCTGTCACTTCCTCCCTTCCTCTGTGAGATCAGAAATTTTCGTGGAATTAAGCAGGTGTGGCTCCAGCCATTAGCTAGAGGTGGGGACTGAATTGCTATCTTTGCTAAGTGGGAAGTTATTTTTTACTCTGTCCAAAATCAATCAATTTGATTTTTTTCATAGGATCATAGAATACCAGGTTGGAATATTTTCTTTCCTATTTGATGCTGGGAGGGGTTTGGGGTTATGTAGCTGTTCTTGTTTTGGGTGATGGCCAACTGTTCCCAGTCTGGAATGAACAGAGGTTTCCCTAAGCAAACAGGACGGTAAAGCAGGGGAAGGACCATCAACTTGGACCTGCTACCTTCCACAGTCCACACTCCATTTTCCGCCTGCTCTCCATCTGGGGATTCAAAAAGGCTTTTCCACCTATAAAAGCCCTGACTAAGGGAGACTCAGAAAGGGGAACTGATGCACAAAAGGGTGATGCAGCTTCAAATGCAAGGCCAAGTGTCTGTGCAGTGGGCAGCAGAGAAGGCAACCACACTCAGCAGTGCAGAATGACATGGTGGCAAAGGGCTGCCTACCTAAAGGAAGGCCAAGTAGCTATTAAAGCCAGTGGGAAACTTTCCTGGGTATGAGATTGCAGTGTTTGGCCCCATAAATATTAATATTGTTAGTTTTGTGGTTTAATCCGTGGGCCCTCTTTAAAAATAAGAACTTAAAACAAACAAGAGCCCTCTCTTCTCTCTGTCTGGTCTCTTCAGCTCCAGCGAACAGCTCTTGGCTCACCTGGTCCCTCCTCCCTGCTGCGGCATGGCACAACTCTCCCATCAGCAGCACATTGTTCTCATTGACTTTTATTATTCTATGGGCTAAATTACCGCGTGCTTTGATCTTCTGTCAGACTCACTGCTCAGAAAGAGGGAGGAAAGGTTGACTTTTATTCGATCTATCTCACTCTTGCAGAAAGGTCAGGCTATGGAAGGAGATAAAATGCTAAGTAAAGAGTGAGAAGAGTTGGAAGTCTTTGGTAGAGAAAACACTCTAAATATGTCAAAGTGAAGTCTCAAGAAGAGACTAAATACTAAATATCTTTTATCCAACCCCATGCCACAGCACTCATCCTTGTGAGCCGGGTGCCATGGTGCTGACACAGGTGCTGTCAGTGCTTAGCAGAGAAAGCAAATAAGGCTTGGAAAAAGCTAAGGCTGTAAAGTTATTTGAGGGTGGGGGAATGGACCCCACTGTCCCCAGGGTGAGACTCACCTTGCCCTTAGATTGAAACTTGTCCCATGGGATACGTTGAGCGTGGGCCAAGGGCTGCTTGGGAGGATGCTCTGGCAGGTCCTTTTGAGCCCTACACTTACTGTGTGTCTTTTTCTCCTACCCTGATGCTTGTTCATGGTGACTGTTTATGGTTTTTGCTCTCTGAGGTTCTCAACGGTCAGTGCATGGTGGTACTGGTGGTGGCATACCTACCATTACTGCTCTGCTTAGTGCATGAGTGTAACTTGGAAAGACTTCACTGAGGTGACCCTTGGCAAAAGTAATGGTGGGCATGGATCCCACTGTTTCCAATACAGGGACTGTCTAAGCCTAGGAGCCATTCTCCTTGCCAGATGAGTTAGCCTAACATGGGAGGGACTGGCCAGGGCAGAACTCGTTCAGGAAGGGGCAGGGAAAAGCATCTCACTTCCACATTTGCCTATTGTGCACGTTGTTAGATTCGTATTGCCCCTGGGTGTTAATTTCTGTGGAACAACTGAGCTGCTGAGGTTGTGTAAAGCTGAGAGTGCTTTCAGGGGGAAGTTGTCTGAGCATGTGGAAGGAGGTGGTGTGTTTATGAAAAATGAACAATGGTCTTGGGACTGGTAAAATTCACACGTGGTGCACATTGCCAAGCGCTCTGCTAGGATAGCTCCCCAAACGCAGCCCTTGCACTGCTACTGTAGTTCCAAAGCAGTTGTGATGGTGGCAGTGCAATTGGGAGGAGATGTTGCTCACTGCTTTGGAAGAATGGCTTTGGGCTCGGCTGAGAGCCCTAATATGTCCTGGAGAAAGGAGAGGAAAGATAGACCCTGTGGGATGTGTTTCTATGACCACGGCAACTTCCTCTGACCCCTGATTGCTCGTCGGCAGGCAAGGATGGTTTGAGCCAGTGAAAATAACTCCAGTACTGCACGTGACGTAATGACCCCTCAAGAGGCTCAGGACCACTCAACGCCCTTTTAATCTTCTGGCGTTAATACAGGAACAGAAGAGCTTGGAGAAAGTGTGTACATTATCACATTGTAGAGCAGCTCCTCAAAATCTGAGGTCCTAAAGTGTTCCCTATGCTGTTTCAAAAGAGACTTTTTAAAATCTCAAGTTAACTAGTAGGTTGGCACAGTAATGTGTACCTCAGTAAATCTACCATGTCCTTTTACTGCTCTTTTGGAAGACTGCATACGCTTTACTTATTTCAAAGATCCTACCACCTCTCTACCAGTGATTGCCAAGCTTAGCCTGACACAGAAGTGATAGTAAGATAAAAGGAGACAGAATCTTTTATCTGATTTGTACTCCCTTATTTTTAGGTTGAATCCAAAGACAATATAATGGCCAAACGCTATGAACAATCCCATGACAAACCCCTACGAGCTGGTTTGGTTTAAAACAATCTGGGTTTTGTGTCTTGGCTGTCCAAGAATAGGAGTTAAAACAATTTCTGGACACTGCAGCTTCTGTTTGCAGGTCTGATGACCCCTGGAAGAACCAATATTTTTAAAATAAAATCTGGATTTGTGTAGCACGTAAATGCATTGTCCTGTTCATTTTAAAGTCCTCCAAGCAGAACCTGGGCACATACTCACGGGAGTTGTCTCCATGCAAAGTTTCAGCTGACCAGAAAGGAGAGTTCCTGGATGTAGAGGCATTAATTGCTGTATGAGATCACTCCAGGGTAAGACCAGTTAGAGACCTAACTGAGGTTGCTCTCTTCATCCATCCTCAAGGAAATCACCAAGTACTGGAGATGGAAGAGGGACTGTTTCACCTGGAGAACCAAGACAACAATGAGTAAGTGCCCATTATGTGAAGAAATACCTAGATGCCTTAGTCTTGACACATCTCAACTATTGACTGCTCTCTTGATTTTCTTTCCATGGGGTGTCTAGCTTTTTGTCCTTGTGTAGTTAGTAGATGCTAGAACTTAATACTCACGTGAGCTGTGTAGCACTTGATGAGGGTGGGCTGCTGCTGACTTGCATGATTATTTGCAGATTGATAGCAACCAAGGCTTTGCAGTAGGACTATGGTCATCCTGTTGGGCTGCATGCTCCAGCAAGCGCAGTCAAACTTGCAAGCTAGCACCCAGATTCAGCAAAGCCCTTGGGAAAATGCTTATGTCCTGCTAACACCAGTGAAACTTCCTGTTCTTTGAAGGACAGCTTGAGCATAAGTTTACCTTAAAGCATGTGTTTACTGAGTAGGGATGTGAGAAAATAAGAGTACTTCTGAAGAGTCCTTTCCCATGATCAGAGTTGCTCTTTTGCTTTTGTGTGTGTTCTATGCAGTCAGGCTGGCTGTGCCTGTGGATGTGGGAGAACCTCATTGTCTGTGTGGGGCAATTGCTGGTTCCTATGTATCTGAGCACCTTTTAGTATAACAGAACTGATCACGACCTTGACCATGGGATTTATCCTGCCAGGACACCTTCCTGTGGTCCTTGAAAAGTTCTTGGTGGAAAACTGCTCATCTTTGCTCTTTTGAATTTATGCTCTTACTCTTTTCTTGAGCGAACAGCTAGCTGCTGCTCTTGGTGATGTGCTGTTGAAGTGCCTGACAAAGGAAATGACACCAATGTTCACATTAACCCTCTGACAATGTAAAAATAGCCAGGATGAAATGCTGCCACCGAGAGCAACTCTTGTCGCAGTTTAGTGCAACCTTATTCTGAGGAGAAAAAACATATAATAATTATAAAAAGAAATGAAAGGATGTTTTCCTGGACTTTGAAAGCTTTTGACCTCAGAGAAGACAGCTCTATTTATAACAGCAGAACTGTGTATTTTTAAAAGCCTTGAGACACACGTGTGCTGAGGAGTCTGAGATGCTCTTTGACTCCAACTTCTTTTTTGACCTCTGCTAGATTAGTGAAGATACAATTTGCAACATGACCCCAAGAATCAAAAGTCTCTTTTTATTAAAAACTTTGGAAATGACCTCACTAGGGAGTCTGAGCTGATGAATGCATAGATAAGAAATCCTCTACTGAAGCTCCTTTTAAGAATTAATGCACAGAACAGATGAGAATTGAGAATGTGGACATAATTGGGACAAAATTCATTCATTAAGCCAAGTAGCTAACTTTTAGAGAACTAAAAAGAAATGAGTAATAGCTGAAGCATTTTAATATATAAATAGTGTTATTCCAGTATCCATCCAAATTGGAACTACTGAGCAAAGTGTTTCAGCACATGCTGAAGTGAATACTTGAGCATTTTCATGATTTTACTTAATTTAGGTTCAGAAGTGCCTATTCCAGTCACCTGATTATACTTCCTCCCAGCACTGGCCAAATAAATTCTGGTTTTGGTATCTCCTATTTAAGCTGTAGCACATGTATTAGAGACCCAGCTTTGGTTGCTGGAGATGCTGTTGTTGATTACTTTCCTGTTTTGGGTAGTTGGGGTCAGACCACCTAAAAAATCATTGCTAAAAATGATTGGTTTGGGGTTTTCCTCCCTATCCCCCACACTTGTTGCTATGTGCTTTGAGTTGCTTGGTGGTGTATGGGAGTTGCTGATTCATTGGTTTTCTCCTGCAGCTGTACCTGACAATTAAAATTATAGTGCAGGCAACCAGATGGGCAAACCTCACTACAGAGGAGGGACAATATTTTCCTTGGTCTCACACTTGATTGCAGGTCTGTTACCACAGACAAATTTAGCTGTTACCTTGGTCCCACACTTGATTGCAGGTCTGTTACCACAGCCGAATTTAGCTGTTACCTAGGGAGGACATGGCACCATGGGTTGCTGCAAGAAAAACTTCAAGTGCCAAAGCATAAGGGCAGAGTGATGCTTGTGAGAAGCCAGAGTGTGTCTACGAAAACAAACAGAAGTTAGTGTTTACTGGAATAAAAATAGTGAGTCACTGTGGTAGGACAGCAAAAGTTTTTAGAGTCAAGTGCTGTTCCTTTGAAGCTTTCAAAGTTTTGTAGGAGCCAGGACTGATACTCGCTGTACTAAGATGTGAAATACAACACTTGGAGCTCACTTGAGTGCCTTGTAAAGCTTTGGCCATCTTATTTTCAAGCAAACAAGGAACCATAGAAAAATCTCTGGATGGGTCGTATTTTTGCTTTTCTAGTAAGCAACACTGTCAAATCAAGAATTACTTTGTGTCAGCAACTTTAAAAAAGTGGATAGAAACAGTATTCTGCTGGGCTTGCAGGCATTTCAAAGCAAGGCTGTGGGTTAGCTCAGACCCCGTCCAGTGCTATCTACTCTGAGCCACATCAAAATGGACAGCTTGCACCACGTTAGAAGCAATACTACTACCTGTGCAGGCTGATGTGCACCCCACCCAGCAGCTCTCTGGTGCGAGGCGATGGCTCCTGCTAAGCTCTTGTGGATGTTTGCCATGCAGCCGTTTGCCTTTAGAAAAAAAAGTAGTACTGGAGTGGTACTATTCAACATAAAAACTTGGCAGTCGGGCGTACCACCCACTTGGAGTGCCGGATGTGCAGCAATTGGAGTCCTCGGAAGCTGTGAGGGGCTGGGACTGAAGTGCTTTGCCTTGTGCTGAGCCTCTACCAAAGATGGGAGTTTCACCGAAACTGAAAGGGGAGAGCATGAGGCAGCTTGGCTGCACCGGGTCTTCCTGGTGGGATGTGCTTTGAGACTAAACTACCTACGGCATTGTGGGACAGCGAGGAGTCCTGATGGGGGAACCTGAGCTTTGTAATCTGAGGGCACAGTGCAAACCAGTTGCCAAGTGTGTAATCTCTGCTTATTATCTCCCTAATATTAATCATCTGATTCACTGCCAGCGCTTACTTCCGTCTCTCCCTTTTGCTACACCCCCCCTTCCTGCTTGCGCAGAAGATAAAATGTGTTGTTATAACTGCAAATGGGGCCCCCGGGACTGCTCTTGAAACCTTGGCAGTAAATTGCCCTCCATCTCTGCAGATTGCTTTTGACGTCTTTGGACTTTAAAATGTAAAATTAACACAATATTTTTATTTATATATATCTAAAATATATAGGAATACTATAAATGTCACCTTGCAAATCCAAGAAAAAAAGTGTTGACCATTTTATGGTGGGCATATGGCTTAGCGACAAAACGTCAGGGTTTCCTGTGCGTGCTTTTTACTATTTCCTCTCCACACTCGCTGTAATCTATTTGAGACCTCTGGAAGCTCAAATAAATGGAGACTTGTCTTCTGGGTTAATGTCAGTTGGTCTCATTTTTTGTTTCCGCTATGGCTCAAATTGACAAGAATCCTGAGGAGCTTTTTTGCTGTGTTTTTATTTTTTTAAATTTTTTTCCTTTTCTTTCCTGGTTTCCTCTCAGCATTCTGCACAGCTGGCTGGGAGCTTTTGGGTACCTCTTGCTCCAGCAGTTCCTGGCCTTTAGGACTGTGCTGGTGCCAGGACATGATAAGTAAATGCTATGGCTGTGACATTTCCAATAATGTTCAATGCCAGATCAGGCCTCTCAGGGAAGATGTGCAAAGGAACAGGGAGTTCTCAGGTCCCAGCTGTGTTCAGGCCAGTGAGTGCACTGGTGAATTAAGCCTGGTAACAGCTCTGCTTGTTCATAGAGACCCTGAGGCTTGCAGAGAGACACTGGTGAAAACCTAGGGAGAAAAGCAGGTGCTTGCTAATTCAGGCCTATTTCAGAGTGCAGGGATGCTCTCCAGCATCCGTCCCCACTGGGCAGTGGCTGTGCTGGGTCCTTGCCGCTGCGGAGTGGTTGGTGCCTGGGATTTGAGGGATTCAGTCCATCCTGCTGTGCAACAGCTGCCTCTTGACCTGTCTTGAAGAGCTTCTTCTGAATCATGGGGCTGGGGGAATCAGCTTTGGGGTGACGCTGTGTGTGAAGAGGTTTTGGCGGGGCTGCAGGAGTAGGGAGATATGTGGTGAGGCTTTGAGCTGAAGGAGAGGTGGGGTCCATGGATGGGGCTGAGTCTGTGTGGAATGGTGGGGGGAATTGCAAAGCCTTCAAGAACAGGGCTGTGTGTGTACAGCACTTCCCCAGGATGACAAAAGTAGGGAAGTGCTTGGTGTCCTGACTTTTGGGCCCAGAAGGGAGATGCCCAAAAGCAGCAGAGCCGTTGTGACACAGCAGGGATCCTGTCCCATCCCTGTGCTTTAGGGCTGTGCCAGGGGTAGCTGGGGGAAAAGGCCTTATGTCTGAATGCAAAAAGGCAGTGATCCTTCTGAACTGAAGTGGAAAAAGCACTGAGATGAGCATACTTGGAGCTGAAACACTCTGACTGTAACAACCTGAGAAGAGGAGCAGCTTCACCTTCCTGTGCTCTTCTCGCAGTGCTTAGTGTCACTGCAGAAAGCTGTCAGGCCACAGGAGGACTGAGGTCATGGCGAGGGGGCCCTGTCCTCTTGCTTTGTTCTACTGGGTCCTTTCTGCTGCAAGTGGCCTCTAGAAACCAGAGAAAGGTACAGAAACAGAAAATATAAAAGTATTGCTGAAACCTATGGCCCTGTTCCTGGCGGGTGGCTGGAGGGGTGGCCGGTCTGCATTTATACGGTGGGGGGTCAGGCCAGATCTAAGCGGTCCCGTTTGGCTTCAAAGTTTATAGCTTTATGAATGCCTCACAGCATGCACTGCAGGGCCTGTCTCTACTCGATAACGTGGCTGTATGAAAGAGTCATAAATCAAACCTGAAATCTGGCAGGTTTAATAATAAATCCCAAACTTGTGCCAGGTCTGTGAACTTTTCAGTATAACTGAGGTGCTCTGAGAGTGAACCTGAGAAGATTGATGGTTGGAGAAGGAAAACAGGCAGAACTTGTCAGTTTTGACCCCAAATCAAGGAAAATGTTGTGGTTTTGGCTAAGTGGGGCTTTGTGGTTTTTGTTAACCTGAGTCTCAAAGCAAATGTGTGTTTGTGAGGCGGAGGTGGGGGGGAAGAGCATGAATTTAAATGGGAATGCTTTTTTGTCATGTTTCTCACTGCTCTCAGTTGGAAGAGGGTAAGGCAAGGAAGTAATGGTTTATCTCTGTATCGGGAGAGTAAATAATGCTATGGAAACCTATTTTGTTATGGTAAGGTTCACATGTCCAGATTCCAAATCCCACATAGCCCAATGACGAATCCTTTTTGATCACTTTTGCTTCCCTCCCCCAGAGTTCCTTTGCCCCCATCTCCGCTAAACAGAAGAAATTAATTCCCTGATGTGAGTTCAGATGGGGGCTAGTGAGGATAGTGAGGAGCAGAGGGGGCTCCTTGGTAGCTCTGGACTAATTTTGAGAAGGAGGAGATATTTCCTGCTCAGAACTCAAGTGTTTTCAGATGCGAGTATCCTGGGGGAAGTTCTGCTCCCATGCTGTTTCCCAAAACTCATCCTGTGAGCCTTGCAGTGTCCCCACAAGTTACAAGTTGGAGGAAAAATTGTTGGTCTGTCATCTTTTTTGCCATCTCTCATAGGATGTCAACTGAGCGAAGAAGTGTGACATGGGTTTTTTCTGTTATCTCTATGGCAAGAAACAGTTTTAAGAGAAAAACCCAATGTTTTCAGAGATTTTAGCAAAGGACTACAGTGGCTTTTGCCCTGTCTCCTTGTAGGCCCTGAGCTTCCTAGCTCTTATGTACAGACACCTATACAGGGACTCTGTATCTTCCTGGTGTCTTGCTTGGATGCTGCCTTGGAGATATTCAGCACTGGATACTGCCTGCGTCTTACACAGTTACTGGGAGTCAAAGTTTTAGGACAATGTGGGCCCCTGGGTGGGACTTCAATTCAAGCAGGTGGTCAGCGGTAGTTTCAAAAGCTCCAAGGCACCCTACTTGGAGAAATTTTTAGCAAGTTTTGAGGTGCTTCTACTGAAAATTTCACTAGGCATCACTGTCTGCATCTCTTAGACCCTAGATGACTTTAGGAGTTATTTGCTTTATTGTTTATTAGCTTTTTTTTTAATTGCTCTTGCTCACAGGACACAGCTGCTTGTGTAAGTAAATGCAAAATACAGGCATAAGCAAAATGTGCAGGGAAGTCCTTGGAATACGGGTCAGGGCAGAGGTGGCTACAGGCTGAGAAGGAAACTTCCTGCTCTGAGGGCAATAGCATGATTGATGCACCCAAAGAGCTGATTTAATCCAGTTGAATTATTTCATCATGAGGCATAGAACCACGATAAAGAGGCTTCCTCCTCTCTGGATTGATGCAGGGAAGGCAGCAAGATAACAGGATTAATGATCTGAGCTTGCGGTTCAGGTTTCATCCCTCGTTGCAGCATGTGACCCTGCTGACTTGGTTGCAGTTATTCCAGAAGGGCAGGGGTTTAATGAAAGGTGGAATTGAGCCTCCTGAGCTCAAGGAGACTGGCGTTCTGGGCATGATTAATTTTTCCAAGTCAAACAGATCTTTTGGGCCAGTGAACAAGTCTTTGTTCAATGCTGGCAGGGACATGTTAGGAGGAGGAGACTTCCCTGCTCGGGGCTAGACCCCTTGGGGCCTGCTTGTCTCAAATTAGGATGTAGTTTATAGGTAAGGAGGTGTTCACTGTGTGTGTGTGAGTCTTATTTGACCTGCTGGTTTCTGTCTGGGACTGTTTATTAGGGTTGGTGCTGCACAATCTGGGTTGCATCCTTCATGTTTGGGTGGCTTGGGTGGGTTGTATGGGGTTTTGTTTTGTTTTGTTTTTCTTCCCTGCTCAGATGCAGTTTGTAACTTGTAAGAAATACTTGGAGCAGGGATTAGAAAATGTGGAGAAATTGTCTTTTTTTTCTCCAGCTGAAGCAGTTTCCTGATCCAGTCTGCTGCAGGGCCACCTGAATAGTATGGCTGGTGCAAGGCTGGAGCAGGAGCAGATGGGCAGGGGCACGTGGTGGGGAAGGGACCCCCCCCCCCCCTTTTTCCCCTCTTTTTCCATAGTGGTAGCATCAATGCTGGACCGAAGTGTCCCTGTAAGTGTACCCAGTGAAGTCCTGCTGCACAGAAACCTTCAGAAGGGCTCCTGCAAACTCAGCTGGGTTCCCTTTTGCTCTCATCTCTCAGAGGTTTCTTCATCTGGAAGGACCAAAATGGTGCAAAACAGTTGTTCCCAGTGCCTGGAAGGGAGCCATTTTCCATAGTGGTAGCATCAATGCTGGACCGAAGTGTCCCTGTAAGTGTACCCAGTGAAGTCCTGCTGCACAGAAACCTTCAGAAGGGCTCCTGCAAACTCAGCTGGGTTCCCTTTTGCTCTCATCTCTCAGAGGTTTCTTCATCTGGAAGGACCAAAATGGTGCAAAACAGTTGTTCCCAGTGCCTGGAAGGGAGCCATGGGCAGTAGGCTCAAGCCCTGAAGTATGCATTTGAATGTAAATTGTGAACACCTCCAATGTGCAGGCTGTTTGGATCCATGGCTCTGGCCTTGGCCTCCTTTCATGATGATCAGAAAGGGGTGGAAAATATTTCTACTAACAGATTGTGAGCAGCTGTTTTAATGAAGCATTGAGGTACTAGGCAAACTTTAAATTGCCCCAAAATGGGACACATCTGTTTTATAAATACACCATTATGAAGAATTGGGGAGTAAGAGACTCTGGATCCAGAAGGCTAATCCTCCTACACTTATTTATTTTAATAAAGAATTTTTATGTTGGAAAGCAGCAGTGTAAAAAATAAGTGTGGGGCTTTCCAGAACGCAACCGGGCTTCAAAACTGCGGCAGTGCAGAATTAGCCTCTGTGGGTCCGGCACGTATCACCTCTTGATTCTGCACATCAGTCTATTGAAAAATGTTTACAGTCCACTTTGAGCAAGAAAATACGAATCAGGTATGGAGCCCTTCCCATAGGAAGGTAGCATTTAGAAGATGGATTTGTGGTTTTTGGATCTAAATACAAGCTTTGAAATACTGTCAGATCTGTGCTTTCTTAGGAGATGAGTAAAAGCAAGGAGCCTGATTCTTGATGTCCTACCATGTGCTAAATCTCAAAGTGCATTTCTTAGGCAAAACTGTCAGTTGGTTGATGCTGATGCAAGTCTGCTAGAAAACAACTCGAAGTAACCCCTTTAACTGCATGTCAGTTCTGCGTCAAGTAGGGATGCAAAATGCCATTTTGGAAGTATTTCCACCAACCAGTACTACTACCTTCTCCAGATCTTAGGAGTCTTTAATTCACAAAAATGCTGGTAGGAGCACAGGTGAAATGCAGGCAAAGGCGTACGTGAACTCACCCTGTCAATTAAAACTGGAAGTCCTGCCTAGAAAAGCTGTTGGGAGTTAAACTTTGCTTACTTATTCAAATAGCCTGTGGCCCTGCTGATCTGGGGAGGTTGTCATGGTTATCCCGCATCAGCTGATGTCATCTCCTTTTCTGCAGAAATAAACGCTTTTCAGCTGACCAGTTCAGGGTAAAGCTGTTTAAAATGCTAAGGCAGCCAGAGCAGCTCGATGGGGTCTCTGCTATCGGGGAATGCATAAAAGCTGTGAATCAGATGGCACTGGTAAATTGTGGAGGAATTGATGGGGAAACTGGTATGGACATGCTTGGATGGGGCAGACCCAGAGGTATTGTGGGTACACAATGGTGGCACTGAGGAGAGCGGCAGAGATTGGGATCGCTGGGGAAGCTGATTGAAGCAGTTGAATAGAGGAAGGAGAAAGGCAGTCAGAAACATACAAAAGCACAGAAAAATGAACCACTAAGTTGTTTGCCTTGTGACTTGGGGATTTTAAAGCAGGATAAGGGTGCTAAGTGATAAATGGCTTTGGGATGTTAAATGTCAGGTCTGAGGGTCTGTGGCTGGCATCTGTATGTCCAGTGTTTAAGTCTCGCATGAATAACGGCATTTTGCTGGTGAGGAAGAGCCCTTTACAGCACACAGATCCTGACACTCGTTCTGTCAAGCAGTGATGCCATGGCTGAGCCGTGTGGCTCCCAGTGCCGCTGTCGGGGAGATAAGGGTGGTCTGGTGGAGGCAGGCTATGGGGACCAGCCTATCTCTGAGACAAGCAGTGCTCTCTGATGTTAAAAAAAATGCTAAGGGCCAAAAGTTCATGGTAAGATTCAGGAAAATACGTGAGCAGGAGTCCTAAAAGCTTGCTTTTGGGGACAGGATGAAAGTCATACAGCATATAAGCATGAATTAGCTGAAGATGCTACATCATAAAGCACGTGTTAGGGTGTTCTTGCACCAGTCTGTGTCAGCAAAGCAGCTGCGTCTGCTTCAGAGGCAGGAGAGGGCCTTGTACAAACCATGGCAGAAACTGGATCTGGTGGTTCCTAGGTTTTCTTTAGTGCCCATGTGTAGGTATGGAAATGTGGTAAAATGCAGTTCAGAGGTGGAGCAATGCAGCCGGGATAATGCCTGAGGGCTGAGGAGACCTTGCTGCAATTTGGGGTGTTGGAGAAGCTCTGGAAACTACAGAACTGGTATGGTTCAAGTATCCTTCTGAGCTCTAATCTTTTATCAGATATGATTGAAATGGGCCATGGGGTTCAACAGCTTCAGGGGAGGAGTGGTAGAGAGGAAGGGACAAAGAAATCGGCAGTGCTGCTGTGTATGACTCATTTTCTTAGGAATCCTGGCTGTAAAAATAACAACCCTACTCATCATTTTACAAATGCTTTTACAAGCACTTCAACATGGGATGTGAATGTTGAGTGTTGACCAAAATGCTCTGAGCATGAAAGCTTCATTAATCTGGATGAAAACATGTAAAATGATAAGATAATCTGTACGCACAGCCACAGAACTGTAAACCGATCACTTGGTGTCACACCAGTGTAAAAGGGAGAAGAATATGCTTTTTTTTGCTTTTTTTTTCTTTCTTTTTTTTCTTTTTTTCCTTCTGCTATGGCTGGAGATCTATGTCCAAACTTACTCTTTCAGATTGGGAGACATTTTTTTCTGGTAAGGAAAAAAATGAAGACCCTGTCCCTGGAGGAAACCTGATCAGAGAGATGCTGGCTTACACACACACTCCAGGTTTATTGATCTCCTCCGTCCCCTCTGCCCTCTCTGTCTGTAGGTTATAGAAACAACGTCTGTCAGCAGCAACCCTGCTTTCTGTGCTGGTTATTAACTCTCTGGCAGAAGGGAGTCTGCTCTCTCTTCATGGGGTCCCAAGACCCACAACGAACTTAACAAACCAGAGGGAATACCTCCAGGAACTACTCATTTATACACAAAGCCCAGTGTTTTCTTAACTATTGAGTCCTGATACTTTATTCTTTTTTGTGCAAACATTGACCAAATCTAATGAGAAATGCAGAAAATGTCTATTTAAATGTGATGTTTGGGCAAGTATCAAACGTATTTACTTGCAGAAGCTCGGAGTTCAACCTGTTGCCTGTCACCCTTTGTTTTATGACTTTCCACAAGAGAGAAGAATCATAATTTCAGCTACTGGGCAGGCAAATATTGAGAACTTTATCCTGCTGGGATAAATCCTGCAAGAAACCAAATTCCTTTGGCTTTCTTTTCCCCTGAAGTTAAAGATTGCTGCAGCACCGCTCCTTTTTTTCACCAAAATCCTAACCTTGTGCCAAAGGAGTCGGTAGGAAATTGCAGCAGCTCACTGTGGTTCTTCAAATTCCTGTGGGGATGATGGAGACATTGTCCTGGGGATTTTAGAACGTGGAAGAGCAAACTTGCAATCTCCTCACTCTGCCCTGAATATAAACTATTAGACGTCTTTGCTCTGACTTGTCATGTTGAACTGGGCTGTATCCCAGGGTCTGACAGGGTCTTCTCCAGCACTGCAATCTGCTCACACTTGTGCCTCAAAATAGAACACTATAATTTTGTTTATTTGCAGACAGCTTATCCTGCCCCTTCAATTCACATGCTTCTGCTATGTATTAACAACTTAATCTTGATCTTAGAATAGCCATAGTGCTGGTGTATCTTCAGAGGGTTCAAGGGTCTTATTTCAGGAATGCAGTTGTGAATCCTAAAAAGCAATACATCATAAAACTAAGTTGGATCTAGGATGGTCCTTAGAGAAATTCAGCATAGTTTTTGAGTACCATAATACGCTGTTTATTTCCATTCCCTACATCATCAAGATGCTTCAGAAAAATGCCCACTCTTTGTTCCTGAATTCTTTGCTTCATCTCTGTCCTTTTGTGCTTGTGAACATTGCGTGTTTGCAGAGATGATGCTCCTGGGGGTTGGTTTGCCTTGTGAGACTCCAGCAGTTGTTGGGATCTAGCTGGTCTCTGCTTTCGTCCTTGCTCTAAAGTTGCTTCCCCACTTGTTTTCATGTAGGATGTGCCAAGGAGAAATCAACAGAAAGAAATCCACAGTACATGGGTCTGTGGTAGCTTTTGAGCTGTGTACCGTCTGGGCACATCCAGGGCGGAGCACACGTCTGGCAGTGTTTCCCTGCAGCACAGGCACTGGGATGGGGATGGGGTGAGGTCGGAAGAGGTCGATGATGCTTTCAAAACTGTGAGTTGTGTTCCCATTGCCAGGCTCAGGCTCAAGTTTGAATTTTGTACAGATTCCTTGGCTCATGCCTTTAAGGCTGTGAGTTCTCAGAGCAAATCTGGAAGCAGTTTGGTGTGGGCCATTTGGCTTTAAGTAGAAACCAGGCATAACTGTAAGCTGTTGACCAAACTTTTCTGTTTTTTGATCCCACCCAAACAAGCGGGAACTGAGAAAATGTTGATGTGAAACTCTGTGAGCCTAAACCTGAGCGTGTCTTGTGTCTTCCCTGCTTTTGACTTCTGACAACAAAACGGGCATCTTTCCATGGTAAATCATGTGGTGTCTTCACGTTGTAACTGGGGATTCAGCTGGATCACTGAGTTTTAGATGGTATTAAATGGAGATTGGACCGGAGGCTTTGAAAAGGTGAAAGAGGCTCTGGGCCTGCATTGAGACCCTTAAAGTCTGGCTTCTGCTGCCAAAATCTAGGTCTAATATGTTATTTTTTCTGGCTTTCCATTTGGAAAACTGCTCTTGGCTGTCTTTCCTCTGCTACCCCTTCAGAAAGAATATACAATATTTTCCGCACTCCCTATACACGTCAAAATTCCTGCTAGTGTTTCTGCTTTCATTTGCCTAACATATTCCAATTAGATACAATCAGTGACTTGGCGTAGCACGGCTTTTTGAAACTCTACTCCCTCTGCCTAGGCTGCTCCTCACAGCATTCCCTAATTGGTGGGAAATATCCCTCCTTGCCCTGCAGCCTCTGTCAAAGTCTCTCTTCCATGAATTGCAGGGCCATGTCCCTGGACCTTGTTAAGCCAGAGATGGGGGCTGTGTTCGGTCCTTTGGGGGCTCCCCTGAGCTTGCAGAGGCATCTCCTGTTTCAGCATTGGCCTTCCTGTCGGGCAGTCATGTCTATGTTCTCCTGACCTACTGCCTTGTTAGGTTGTGGGCCTGTTAACCTATAATAAGTGTTTTTGGTGTATTTTGGTATTTCTTGATTCTTGTACCTGCTGAAGAAATTCAGTCTGCTGTATCTGTGAATATATCCTGGTCCTCCTGTGTGAAAATAAGTTCAGTAACTGTAGGTAGCTCTGTCCTTCCCTGTGCAAGTATTCCTGTGGTTTTTTTTCCTCTAACTGTAGAGTTTCTTGTTGGGATTTTTCGATTTCCCATTCATTTGCTTTCTTAGAGCTGTAGAGCAAATGATTTCCTCCCAGTGAAGCTGACTTTGTTTCCATTTTTTTCTGAATGGATGTGAGCCAAGATCCCATGCAGGGTTTAGCTACCTAATTTATCATTGATTTCACCCTGACGACATGGTTCTTAGTGCCTGTGCAACTGGAATCGGAAAGTGGGTGCTGGCAGGTCGCCCCAGGACTGCCCCATGCAGAGGTGCACTGTCCCCACTGCCACCACCCAGCTTGGGTGACCTTGGGCAAGTCACAGGCCCGGATGGGGAATACTGGAAGTCATTATTTTCCTCCAGAAAACTTTGCCCACAAAGTTTCAGACATCAAAGATGAGGCCTTGAGGCATGACTATAATCTCAGTAAATAAACAACCACAAAAATAATTTGGGTGTACAGTGTGCTGTTGTGGAGCAGTCGCAGTGTGTTTATGCTGCCAGTGAAGGGGAAAATAAATGAAAGTGGTTTTTGTTTGATTTTTTTTCTGTGTTTTTTTGTTGTTATTTAAATGGTTGGCTTCCCCATACTTGTGATAAGGCAGTGCACAGTCCCATGGCCATCGGTCACCATGCTCTTACGTTGAGCTGGACATTTCTGAGGAAGAGGAAAGAAATCTTTGCAGCAAATGCTGAGTAACCTAGACTTAGGGGAAAGGCTTTTCTTAATACCTTAAAAGTTGATTTATAGCTTGAAGACTGAAGGCTTTCTAGCCTTAACAAATATAAGCCTACCTGGTGCAACATTAGGTGCTGTTGTCCTGACAAACATAAAAATCCTTCTTTGATCTGTGATAAGCAATGAATCTTGAAAAAAAAGTATGCCAGTGAGTAATCCAGAATGTCTGGTTGTTGTGTAAGGAGCTATGTAAGATGATGTTGTGGTAGCAAGCAGGACACTGTGTGGATGTTAAGTGGTGTTTAGGACTTGTTTGCTAACAGAAATGAAGCTCGTGATGAGATAGGCGGCAATTGCAACAGCGTCTGGCACAAGAGCTGTTTGTCCGTGTAACCAACACTCCTATGACAGCCGTTCTGGAGTGGTAGATGTGAGGTTCTTTTGGGGCAGCTACCATTTATTTTGTATAAATTGCTTTAGAGAAGAAGCAGGGACCTTTTTTGCTGTGAGCTAAATGTGTTTGCAGAGCACCTAGGCCAGGGCATGCTGGGCTGGACCAGTGCCCCAGAAGCAGCAATTTAGTGCTGGTTGAGTTAGGGCAGAGGTTGGTGCTACAAGTTAAACATGACTCATTAGTCACAAAGTGCACTGGAGATTAAAAAACCCTCAGGAGACAGGTACTCTGTAATTCATATTCCTCCAAGTCTGTCTTACTAGCAGGGCAGCTGGTGCCTAGAAGGGTCTTTACAAGGCTGTCACCTCAAGGATGTGCTTTGCCATGTGCCACCTCAGCTGAGCATTCCTGACATCTGATTCATGGGCAGCATCGGGCCTGTGGTCCCCGTCACCTGCAGCTGACCCATTGCTTCCATAAAGAGAGGAGTAAGGGACACACGGGTTTTTCTTCCTTTCCTCCCACAACAAACCCACAGTGCAGCAGTAGGTGTTTGACGACAATACCCTAAATAAAACCCAGAGACCACTTCTTCTCCTTATTCTAGCCCTTGTCTTCTGCTGCAGTGATGTATCAGACTTCTTTTCAGTGACAGAGATTTAAGGGAAATCCTTGCTGTTCTCCTCTGTGTTTTGGGCAAGACCTAACTCAATTGCAAGTAGAAAAAGGACAACTATTTTAAAGGAGGAAAACAAAAAGGAAAACTTTAGGCTGAATCTGGAGTGTGTTGCTGCTCAAAGGTTCACCCTTTTATTTATAGTGTGCGTCCTTTGAGGGCAGCAAAAGAATTGGTGAACATTAACAGGGTGACTGTAGGTATTAGGCTCCAGTATA